>NW_026967937.1:0-152789 GCF_028390025.1 Pseudophryne corroboree
GCTGGGTAATTACAATTTACTACAACCACCAATATATTCTGCTGCACTATATATATGCAAAGCTAATTCTGCTGGGTAATTACAATTGACTACAACCACCAATATATTCTGCTGCACTATATCTATATTTGCAAAGCTAATTCTGCTGGGTAATTACAATTGACTACAACCACCAATATATTCTGCTGCACTATATCTATATATGCAAAGCTAATTCTGCTGAGTAATTACAATTGACTACAACCACCAATATATTCTGCTGCACTATATCTATATATGCAAAGCTAATTCTGCTGGGTAATGTAAATTGAAACATTATTGCATAGTATGTGATTTTTAAGTACTTTTTTAAAGTTTTGAATGATAAAGACCCAGTTTAATCTTTGTGGAATGCCTGGTTGTTGTTTTTAAGGTAATTTATTGCCTGGCATTTGAGGGGGTGGGGTGTGGTTACAGATTTCAATTATTGGTTTCACTTGTAATAGTCTTCTACTTAAGTCCAATGGTGTAGGCTGTGCAAAGCCGTTTGGCTGTGCATTTATTGATCTAAGCATGCATTTTTATCAAAGCGTGATAAAATTGACACATAACAGCAGTGTTCAATCAGCATTAATTTATCTTCAGCTGATATCGATTGTGAATTGACGTTTCTTCTCTTCTTGTCACCTCCAGGTAATTACAATTGACTACAACCACCAATATATTCTGCTGCACTATATCTATATATGCAAAGCTAATTCTGCTGGGTAATGCAAATTGAAACATTATTGCATAGTATGTGATTTTGAAGTACTTTTTTAAAGTTTTGAATGATATAGACCCAGTTTAATCTTTGTGGAATGCCTGGTTGTTGTTTTTAAGGTAATTTATTGCCTGGCATTTGAGGGGGTGGGGTGTGGTTACAGATTTCAATTATTGGTTTCACTTGTAATAGTCTTCTACTTAAGTCCAATGGTGTAGGCTGTGCAAAGCCATTTGGCTGTGCATTTATTGATCTAAGCGTGCATTTTTATCAAAGCGTGATAAAATTGACACATAACAGCAGTGTTCAATCAGCGTTCAATCGAAGTGAAAAAGAAGGAAAACAGAAGCACACCAATCTAACAAAACAAAGAAAACTGAAGAACTAATAACAAATGTGAGTCACTTACTCCTCAGATCACTCACCTCCTGATTGTTGCATCTGATTACATAGCACAGAACTACCTTACTTGGACATTTCATAAACCATCCATTTCACCTACAAATGCCTGTATCTGTATTATTGTAATTTTGTTTTTTAAGCACAGCTGCACCAATGCAATTTTACCTGCAAACACTTAAAACATCTAACATAATTACCATTGCTTCTTAAACCTCTCACAATCCTTTCATTTCTTACACTCCAAATACATTTCTGCACCCACTTTATCTACGCTTTTGACTCATTTCATACTAAATCTACACCCCTTGAGCCTACACTGCTTTTCTCACCTGCATTTCTGCAATTCTTCTGCTCGGATTGCCTTACAGTCTCCTCTCCTACTTCCACTACTTCAACCTATTTACCTACTTAACACTATGTCAAGGTTTTCTTATACTCCCCACATCACTCAGTGTCTACCTAATAATGTATCTTTATCCTTCCCCACTAGTCTCCTCCACCTCCTCCTCTCTCCCCTCCTCTGTCTCCCCTCCATCCCTCTGTTTCCTTCCCCCACCTTTCCTGTTACCCCACTTTCATTCACCTCTGCCCCATGGTCCTGCTACCCCACAACTCAGCCCTGCTCCCTCTCTCCCTTCCCTGTCACCTCCCCACACCCCCATCCACATCACACTGACCTCCCTCCCTGCCCACCTCCTGCAGTTTCCCCTCCTAGCTCAGGCACCCGTACCATCACTACTCTCTCATCATCCCTGCCCTCAAAGTTAATCCCACCTCATCGCTACAGCAACCCTGAAAATCTAATTCACATCTCTCCCACAAACTCATACCCCCTATCCTGTGCCCTCTGGAATGCCAGATCTGTTTGTAACAAACTGGTCCCCACTCATGACCTTTTCATTTCCAACTCCCTACACCTACTAGCCATTACTGAAACTTGGATTACGCCCTCTGACACTACTTCTGCTGCTGCTCTCTCTGCTGGGGGCCTTACATTCACACACACACCCCGACCTGGGGGTCGCCATGGGGGTGGTGTTGGGGTCCTTTTACCTTCTAGTTACTCCTACCAACTCATACCACCAGAACCATCCCTTATATTCTCTACATTTGAGGACCACGCCATATGCCTCTTCCAACCAGTCCATCTTAGAGTAGCTGTCATTTACCGCCCCCCTGGTACTGCTTCCAAATTCATCGACAACTTTGCTTCCTGGCTTCCTCACTTCTGACATTCCCACCATTATCCTAGGCGATTTCAACATCCCTATTGACATCCCCACACAATCCCCTGCCTCTAAACTCCTTAACCTCACCTCTTCACTTGGTCTCTCCCAGTGGTCCTCCTCACCCTCCCATGTGAATGGGAGCTCACTGGATCTGGTCTTCACTCACCGCTGTGATATTTCTGATTTTTCCAACTCCCCATTTCCCCTCTCTGACCACCACCTGCTCTCCTTCAACCTATCTCTCTCGACTTCCCCATCTCTACCTCCTAAGGCTACCATCACTAAGCGTAACATTGAAGCTATTGACACCACATTCCTTTCCTCCCTGTTTGACTCACTTCTCTCTCCTATTCTCTCTCTCTCATGCCCTGAGCAAGCCACTTCCACATACAATGCTTCCCTTACTTCTGCTCTTGACTCTGTTGCTCCACCAACCACTATTCACCCTTGCAAATTAACACCTCAACCCTGGCACACCAAATGCACCAGATATCTGCAAAAATGCTCATGTACTGCTGAGTGACACTGGAGGAAATCACGCTCTAAGGCAGACTTCCTCCATTTCAAACTTATGCTCTCATCCTTCAGTGCTGCCCTTTCTCTTGCTAAACAGTCATACTTCAAGAACCTCATCTCCTCCCAGTCTTCCAACCCCCGGCGCCTCTTTGCCACTCTCAACTCACTCCTCTGCCCACCTCCACCTCGTCTCCCTTCCTCACTCTCTGCTCTTGACTTTGCCACTTACTTCACATCCAAAATTGACTCCATACGTCAGGACATCACATCACACCAGACTATCAGTAACCAGCCTTCTCCCATCCCTTACCAACCCTCCCCATCCCTCGTACCAACTCTGTCATCTTTCTCCCATGCATCTGGAGAGGAAGTCATGGCCCTCATTCGTTCCTGTCCCCTCACCACCTCCCCACTTGACCCTATCCCCTCCCGCCTCCTTTGCCACCTCTCTTCTTCTGCTTGTTCCCATCTTTCCCACCTTCTCAATCTCTCCCTCTCATCAGGCACTGTCCCCTCTGCCTTCAAGCACGCTCTCATCTCTCCTATTCTTAAAAAACCTACCCTTGATCCAAACACTCTCTCCAACTACCGACCCATCTCTCTCCTCCCTTTTGCCTCCAAACTCCTTGAGCGTATTGTCTACAACCGCCTTACTTCCTTTCTTTCCTCACACTCACTGCTTGACCCATTCCAGTCTGGCTTCCGTCCTCTCCACTCCACTGAAACTGCCCTTACAAAAGTATGCAATGACCTCCATGCTGCTAAATCTAAGAGACACTACTCTCTACTTATTCTACTTGATCTCTCTGCTGCTTTTGACACTGTGGACCATCCTCTCCTACTGCAAATCCTTCACTCCATTGGTCTGCGTAACACTGCCCTCTCTTGGTTGTCGTCCTACCTTTCTGACCGTTCATTCTCTGTCTCCTCTCATGACTCCACCTCCCCCTCACTTCCACTAACTGTAGGGGTACCCCAAGGTTCTGTCCTTGGTCCTCTTCTCTTCTCTCTCTATACGTCCTCACTAGGTAAGCTCATTAGTTCTTTTGGTTTCCAATATCATCTCTATGCTGATGACACTCAAATCTATCTTTCCTCTCCAGACCTCTCCCCTACTCTCCTCACTCGTATCTCCAACTGTCTCTCTGCTATCTCTTCCTGGATGTCCCAGCGCTTTCTTAAACTTAACATGTCTAAGACCGAGCTGATCATCTTCCCTCCCTCCCGCATAATCTCACCTCCTACAATCGCACTACTATCTCCTCTACCCCCAAGCGCGCTGTCTTGGAGTAATCCTTGACTCCTCCCTCTCCTTCAAACCACACATTCAGCACCTCTCACAAACCTGCCGTTTTCATCTAAAAAATATTTCCAGGATCAGACCCTTTCTGACCCAGGATGCTACTAAGACTCTTATCCACTCACTGGTCATCTCCAGACTGGACTGCTGTAATCTCTTCCTGACTGGCATTCCTGACAAATACCTCTCTCCACTCCAATCTATCCTCAATGCTGCTGCCCGGCTCATTTTCCTCACCAAACGCACTACGTCCACCTCTCCTCTCTTACTAGTCCTTCACTGGCTCCCCTTCCCTTTCAGAATCCATTTCAAGCTTCTCACACTTGCTTACAAAGCCCTCACCCACTCCTCTCCCATCTACATCTCTGATCTTATCTCGCTTTACACTCCCACCCGTCCTCTTCGCTCTGCTAATGCACACCGACTCTCCTGCCTACGGATTACTTCCTCCCACTCCTACCTCCAAGATTTTTCACGTGCTGCACCACTTCTCTGGAATTCCCTACCTCTCCCCCTCAGACTCTCCACCTCTCTACAAAGCTTCAAACGGGCTCTCAAGACCCACTTCTTCACCAAACCCAGCCAAATCTCATCCTAAACCTCTGTTCCATGCTCTCTATGTACCCCATCTGTCTCACCCCTGTCTGTCTACCCCTCCCTTTTAGAATGTAAGCTCTCACGAGCAGGGCCCTCTTCCCTCATGTGCTTACTCTTTTCTTACTTTAATAATCTTCAGCTGCACCAAATCCAGCAGTCTTCTGCCACCTGATACTTATTCCAGTGTCATCTGCTGATGTAGCTATGTTTATTTACCCTGTACTTGTCCTATATTGTCGTCAACTGTAAGTTGCTGTTTTCCTGTTTGATTATTTGTTTATGTACTCTGTAATTGGGCACTGCGGAACCCTTGTGGCGCCATATAAATAAAGGATAATAATAATAATAAATAATATAATATATAGCAGTACGGTACAGTAGGCCACTGCTCTACCTACCTCTGTGTCGTCAAGTATACTATCCATCCATACCTGTGGTGCATTTTAGAAAAAAACATGTCTCGGCAGAGCAATCTATAAATCCATCATTTTTCAGACAGCAACAGTGGGTATTGTAATAGTCACCCAATCCATCACTTTTATAGGGTTACATGCACCCACATGCTACAGCCTGTCTCAATAATTTTACTGTCACGCTGTGTGTGTTTGTGTTTTTATTTGGGTATTTTTTGTTGTTGTAGAACTACAGGTACCAGCAAGCCCGTTATTTCCCCGCCTGCTGGTACTTGAGGTTCTCCAAGTACCAGCAAGCGGGGGAGGCTTGCTGGGCCTTGTAGTTCCACAACGAAAAAACAATATTCTTTTTTTACACACATGGCTATCAGCCCGGCACCCACCACCCAGGGGTGCTGGGGACAGCCTCGGGCTTCACCCCTGGCCCTTGGGTGCCTCGAGGGGAGGAACCTCTTGATTTAAGGGGTCCCCACTCCTCCAGGGAACCCCGGCCAGGGGTGACTAGTTGGAGGGGTAATGCCAGGGCCGCAGGGACCTACATAAAAGTATCCCCCGGCTGTGGCATTATCTCTCTGGCTAGTGGAGCCCGGTGCTGGTTTTAAAAATATGGGGGACCCCTACATCTATTGTCCCACGTATTTTTGGAACCTGGACCGGTCTAAGAGCCCGGTGCTAGTTGTCTAAATACGGGGAACCCCTGTCCAATTTTTCCCCCAGTATTTAAATAACCAGGACCGGCTCAAAGAGCCCGAGGCTGGTTATACTAAGGAGGGGGGACCTCACGCATTTTTTTTTAACCCATTCAGACCCTTCTCCTTTAAGTTAATGGAAGCCCTGGACAACAAAATTGCATTCATGTCCTCCTCCCTCACCCTTCCCAGTCCCAAACACTCATTTTTTTTTCTTTAAAAATTTATAATATATAACGAGAACAATGAGCAAGCAGGCAGCGGGCATTGGCGGCATCGGACTGAGATAGAAATTAGTGGTGGAGGGCTGGGTCAGTTGATTGTGGGCGAGTTTGTAAGCCATTGGCGGTGGCAGCGGGTATCGGCTCAGAGGCAGTAGCGGGCATTGGCTAAGGGTCATCGGCAGGATTCGGCGGACATTATGGCTGTAGTGCCTCACTAGCCACTGACCTCACCGCACGCCACTGTGGGACAGATGTAACATGCAGAGAGAGGTAGATTTGGGAGGGGGAATGTCCTAGCATAACTGTTAATTGCAGTGTAATACTGTAATTCAGCTGTGCAGCATTTGTGGCTAAATGTCAAAGAAGCCAGTATTTACCCTGCATGCAAAACAATAAATGTATTTGAACATACCTCCCAACTATCCCAATTTTTGCAGGACAGTCACTTTTTTGGGGAATGTCCAGCTAACCCAAACAACCCCCCCCCCCCTTCCCATGGGGAATGGGGGGGGGGGGTGGAAGGCTCCCTGTAGCTTGTTGCTCTGCAAATATGCACATTGTGGGTAATTCAGACCTGATTGCTAGGGTGTGTTTTTTGCATCCCTGTAATCAGGTAGTTGCCGCCTACAGCGGAAGAGAAAATTTGCTGTGCAGGTGTGTGATCACATGTGCACAAGAGCTGCACAGCTCAGCACTTACTCAGCCATTGAGGTGACGTCACAAATCCTCCCACAAAACGCCGGGTCCCTCCAGTGTTTTTCCGGACACTCCCTAGAAACATTCAGTTGCCACCCACACAAACACCCTCTTCTTGTCAATCTTCTTGTGATCTCCGGACCGTCGCACTTACGCATTGTGGCGCATACGCATGTGCAGTGCAGACCAGATTGCCCGCTGGGTGAAAATAAATTGAAGCGATCTGGTCTGAATAAGCCTCAATGTCTATTCACGGGAGACAGAGGGGCTGGGGCATGGCCAGCAGCTCACAGAGCACCTATAATGACAAAAATGGGAGACATGGCTCATGATCGCGATATACCTGCGAAGGTACGCCCTCTACTGATTGACAGGCAGAGGCATTCGCATTTTCTGCGGGGCACCCGGAGAAAATGTAGGCACACGCACAGGATGGACCCTGCGTATATGCCCCCATCCTCTTCATAGTTTTTGCGGTTGGAACGCGTATTACGATCCAAACTGAATTAGGCCCTATGTCTTATATACACGAGCAGTGTGAAAACATCAATCGATGGGGGTAATTCCAAGATGATCGCAGCAGGAATTTTGTTAGCAGTTGGGCAAAACCATGTGTACTGCAGGGGAGGCAGATATAACGTGCAGAAAGAGTTAGATTTGGGTGAGTTATTTTGTTTCTGTGCAGGGTAAATACTGACTGCTTTATTTTTACACTGCAAATTAGATTGCAGATTGAACACACCACACCCAAATCTAACTCTCTCTGCACATGTTAAATCTGCCTTCCCTGCAGTGCACATAGGTGGTCATTCCGAGTTGTTCGCTCTGTAATTTTCTTCGCATCGCAGCGATTTTCCGCTTAATGCGCATGCGCAATGTTCACACTGCGACTGCGCCAAGTAAATTTGCTATGCAGTTAGGAATATTACTCACGGTTTTTTCATCGTTCTGGTGATCGTAATGTGATTGACAGGAAGTGGGTGTTTCTGGGCGGAAACAGGCCGCTTTATGGGCGTGTGGGAAAAAATGCTACCGTTTCTGGGAAAAACGCGGGAGTGGCTGGAGAAACGGAGGAGTGTCTGGGCGAATGCTGGGTGTGTTTGTGACGTCAAACCAGGAACGACAAGCACTGAACTGATCGCACTGGCAGAGTAAGTCTCGAGCTACTCAGAAACTGCACAGAGATGTCTTATCGCAATATTGCAAATCTTTCGTTCGCAATTTTAAGATGCTAAGATTCACTCCCAGTAGGCGGCAGCTTAGCGTGTGCAATGCTGCTAAAAGCAGCTTGCGAGCGAACAACTCGGAATGAGGGCCATGGGGGGTAATTCTGAGTTGATCGCAGCAGGATTTTTGTTAGCAGTTGGGCAAAACCATGTGCACTGCATTTACGAACAGATGATTTTTTTATATACATTTTAAAATGTTAGTAAATGTGTGTGTGTTTTTCAACCTGTAAGCCCAACATCGATTAAGATCGATCTTAAATAGACCCCTGGGTTTTAAGGATAACCATGGTTGAGTCCAATGGTTAATTCACATTGACCGAAGTTCTAATTAAGTCACCTGTGCTCAAGCATGATATCCTTAAAATCTGGATTGCAATGACAGCATTTTGGAACTATGCCTAAGGGTTTAATTTTTACATTTATCCACTGACAATAAATCTACCTACAATATCCCTGTAACTGTTATGATTACAGTATTTCACTAAATAATTTAATTTGCTGAACCTTCTGTAAAAAGAAATATTAAGCTGCTGTAATTCCCAGATGCAGCAAATTTGTTAGCTAGTGGGCAAAACCATGTGCACTGCAGGGATGGGGGGGGGGGGGGGCAGATATAACATTTGCAGAGAGATTTAGGTGGGTTATATTGTTTGTGTGCAGGGTAAATACTGGCTGTTTTGTTTTTACACTGCAATTTAGATTTCAGTTTGAACACACCGCACCAAAATCTAACTCTCTCTGCACATATTATACACCCCCCCCCCACCCCTGCAGTGTACATGGTTTTAGCTAATAAATTTGCTGCTGTGATCAGATCTGAGTTAAGCCCTATGTATTTGGCACTGGCAAAGGGTTAGAGGCCTTGCTGTAGAGCTCACACCTTTCTTATCATGCATTGTAATATTTCCTATGTCCTGATGTTGTGCTCTCTGCTCCATCCAAGTAAACAGCAATGTAGCATGGCTATCAAAGAGCGTGAAGTTTGCAGATTTCCTGGGATTAATGCTAAGGAATGCTATTCCAGAGGCTGCTGCTTTAATTCAAGTGTCACTGGGGTTAAATGGTGTTTTTACCTTAAAAACACAGGTAGAGTATATAGTACAGTGGTAAAGTGGGAGCATGTAGTGCTATTGATTACAGATTTGATGGAGCTTAAACATGGATAAGGTCCATGGCTCTAAGAGTTTATCTTGTGTATCCTTTATTCTTAGTCATGGTCAGATAAGATTAGAAAATACCATTTAAGTGGAAATTTCCTGTTAGCTGTTTTTCAGTTTGCTCAACTGTCTGATTAACTGGTCCTAAAAAAGGACCAAAGGAGCTAAATTGCCCTGTGATCTAGCTAAATTGCCCCAGTAAAAAAAAAAAAAAAAACTAAGCTGCTGTAATTCCTGGATGTTTCCTTACTGCATCAACAGGAAGTGACAAGAAACAATGTAATGTGGAACCGTACAGCAGAAGGGATTGCGGCTACCCCACAATAAGTGCAGCGGAATGTAAGAAGAGGAATTGTTGCTTTGACTGCAGCATTCCCGGGGTTAACTGGTGTTTCTTCAAGTCACAAGGTATGGAGCTGCTGTATAGTTACTCGCAAGTCAGTAGTTGTATGATGCTCACACCTGTTAAGCTGGATACACACAGAATGCCCTACACAGGGGGTGAAATGAGCGCCCCCCCCCACCCCCCGTACGCTCAGCACACATCACGCTGTGCTGAGCGGGGGGAGAGATGTGTGCTGAGCAGTTCGCTCAGCACACATCTCTCCCCAAAATCAGGCCGTGAATACGGACCTTAAAACTGGATCCACACTTAGATTATCTGTCCAATTTTTTTTTCTAGTTGAAACAAAATTATGCTAATATGTGGCAGCAAATGACAATTGACCATTTGCTCACAAACACTGGAAAACATCCAAAAATGGTCATTTAGATAAATTGGTTAAATCCATTTCATTTAGCTAATTTATCCAAACTACCTTTATTGTATCTTTGTGGGTGAATGATGTGTGGGTCAGTGTTGAGGGTGGTGGAGGAGATGGGTAATAGGCACAGCAGGGTGTGGACAGTCAAATAGTGTGCTTAGAGGTTCAGAGTCATTGTATGAGACTCTGGCAACAGTGACTTGATGAGTCTGGTGTCCATAGGGTGGGACGCATTAACCTTTTTATGCTATTGAAATAGTTCTCCTCCTGACCGACGCAGTTCCTTGCTCCGAGGTTGGTGTATTGTCCTGTTGCAGCGCCTCTCCACTGTGGTCACAGTGAGCTGTGTGGTGTTGCTGGCGCATGCCAATCTCCCCCCAACCTCCCTCTTGCATTTCAGACCTACGTACGCATGATGGGATCTTGTATGATATGCGCGTGTGCTGTAGAGATGAAAGTGGGGGTGAGGAGGCAGATCGTGAGATGGGGAAACTTTGTGGACTGTTAGCGAAGGGGAGCACTGGGCAATCTGAGTTGCAAAGAGGGCAGCAGAAGAGGTTATTGCATGTGCACTGGTGACAGGTCCATCATTGGTGGCCAGCCTCAGTGGTAAAGGGGTACATGAGCTAGTGTCCCTTGGCCAGCCATGTACCATGGCCACCTCCCTACATCCTATATATTCTCCCTGATCTGTCACTTTGTTACGGTCTGCTGCTGGCACTGGTGTATCGTCCTGCAGTTGCCGTCTCCGCCCATTGCTGTGACTTCCCCCAGAGTTAGCCACACAGAGTGACAGATCTGGGAAAATATATAGGAGATCATTACTTTCACTTGCAGCCTACCTTATTTTTTGCAGCCTAGCATGCTCCTGACCCCTTCTCTCACTAATACTTATACAACATTCATGAACTTATCTTAAGGTTTCTTTATTATTCAGTCACACTGTCTTGGATCCAAACCATTTCCTGTGGCATTGCAGTCAAACAATTGAGCTATTTACCCTTGCATAGAAAGGTATAATCTAAGCTAGAGAATTCTATTTGGAGCTCACCTTGTACTTTGTGAAGAAATAATCAGCTTTGTGGCTGAGCAGATATATGGAGTGTGTGGCTGCACACTGCATTGATCTGCTGAGTTGCAATGCTAATAATTTTTTTTTTTGCAAAGTACCAATAGCTTCATTGTGAAGGTGGAAAGAAGGGTATTACGGCATGGAATGTACAAACTGCGAGACCCTGCTGGTAGCGCCTTTGTCTATTTAGTAGGAAGGGCACGTAACAGCCGGGGGGCAATGGAGGAAGCCCCTTTAGGGCTGGAGCCCGGCGGCAACTGACTCCGTTGTCTCTGGCAGTTCCGCCCCTGGACTAGAGGAATGGTCAAGAACATGGCAACATTTAATGCCAAAAAATGCAAAATCATACACGTCTCAAAAATGCAAAGGCTAACTATAATATTAAGGGCATTATAATGGCAAGAGGAAAGCTATCTAAGTATTACTATTTCAGGTGAGCAATGTAACAAAGCAATAGGAAAGGCAAGTCAGATGCTTGTTTGCATAGGTTAAAGAACCAGTAGCAGAAAAAAGTAATACAGGTTGAGTATCCCATATCCAAATATTCCGAAATACGGAATATTCCGAAATACGGACTTTTTTGAGTGAGACTGAGATAGTGAAACCTTTGTGTTTTGATGGCTCAGTGTACACAAACTTTGTTTAATACTCAAGTTATTAAAAATGTTGTATTAAATGAACTTCAGACTGTGTGTATAAGGTGTATATGAAACAAATGAATTCTGTGAATGTACACACACTTTGTTTAATGCACAAAGTTATAAAAAATATTGGCTAAAATGACCTTCAGGCTGTGTGTATAAGGTGTATATGAAACATAAATGCCTTCTGTGCTTAGATTTAGGTCCCATCACCATAATATCTCGTTATGGTATGCAATTATTCCAAAATACAGAAAAATCCGATATCCAAAATTCCTCTGGTCCCAAGCATTTTGGATAAGGGATACTCAACCTGTAATGCCACTGTATAGGTCCTTGGTACAGCCACATTTAGAATCCTGTGTTCAGTTCCAGAAGCCATATCTCCAGAAGGCTGTAAATACATTAGGGCAACTAAAATTGTGCATGGCCTACATCACAAAACTTACCTGGAAATACTAAAAAATGTTGATGTGTATAGTTTGGAGAAGGGAAGAGGGAACATACAGTAATAGAAACATTTAAATATATAGGGAGGAATGTAATAGGGTGTGAGAATCAGAAAGTGAGAGATTTTGTGTTTTTTCCTGTTGTTTTTTTTTGTTTTTGTTTGATTGTTTGTTTTTAAAGTGGCAATCCTTTACATGGCAAAACCAGGTTGATATTTGCCATGTAAAGGATTGCCACCGTGGGCATGTGTAGAAGGGGCACTGCTACTGTTGGCATTATGTGTGTAAGCTGCACTGATATGGTGGTTATGTGTATAAAGGGCACTGCGACTGTGGGTATTATTATTATTATTATTATTATTACATGCGGTGTAATGACAATAAGATAGTGCTACTGTGTGGCGTATTTTGATTTGGGGTGCTATTGTGTGGCCATGCCCCTTCCTTGTGATACCACACCTTCTTTTTTTAAGGAGCGCACTGTCCCTTTATTAAGTATTGGAGAGAGGGCCCAAATTAATAGTTTGCAGGGAGGCGCCAAACACCCTAGCACTGGCCCTTTGGTAGGGGACAGGATTTGCTTCTGCTTGTGCACATATGTTATGATTGCCAGCCAACAGCACTGGTTTTGCCTATAACACTAACTATAAATATTTTGAATTGGTCCTGGACCACCAATCCAAGGCACCCCTGCAAGTGTCCTGAGGCACCCCAGGGTGCAGTTTGAGAACCACTGGTCTAGTGAGTACCCAGGATAATTATTGTAGCTGGTCTGCGGGTAACAGCTCTCAGATCAACTTCTAGAAAAAATGCAGCAATGTAATTTGAGTGACAAACTGCAGAGATGAACCCTTTCTGTGACTGCTGCACAGGGATCACACAAACTTTATTCATAGGGCTGACTTCACTTAGGGGAGATGTTCTCACCCCGCAAAGAAGTGCGAGTATATACCGCACTTACGGTACCATTGGATTTACAGATATTTTCTTGCAATACACTCTGGGGGTCATTCTGAGTTGATTGCTCGCTAGCAGTTTTTAGCAGCCATGCAAACGCATTGTCGCTGCCCACTGGAGAGTGTATATTCACTTTGGAGAAGTGCGAACACTTGAGCAGCAGAGCGCCTGCAAAATCGTTTCAAAATAAGACCAGCACTGTAGTTACACTTCGTGTGCGTTGATTCTAACAACCGAGGGACGGCTTTTGATGTCACACACCCATCCAGCGAATGCCCAGCCACGTCTGCATTTCTTCTGCCACGCCTGCATTTTTCCAAGCACTCCCTGAAAACGGTCAGTTGACACCCAGAAACGCCCTCTTTCTGTCAATCTCCTTGTGGCCTGTTCTGTGATTGGAATAATCGCTAGAACTAGTGCAAAACCACAATGGACTTTGTACCCGTACGATGCGCATGCACATTACGGAGCATGCGCATGCACAGATTAGCCATTTTTTTTCAACTGATTGCTACGCAGCGAACAACGGCAGCATGCGATCAACTCGGAATGACCCCCTATATACATAGAAACATGGATTTTTACTGCAGGAATTATGGTTAGTTTAGGGGTATCGGTTAGGGTCAACAGAGGTGTAGCTAGGGGTCCAAGCGCCCCTGGCAAAGTAAGGGACTGGCGCCCCCCCTTTCGATAAAGCATTGCAGTCCATTGGCGGTTACCATGTTGGAGCCACAGCAACTGACCCCCTCCCCCACACGCTGCCCTACATCATCGGCTGGGATTCACTGTTGGTGTGAAGCCACTGGGAACAGTCTGGTAGCATTAGCAGCAGTCTGTGTCATAGATAGGGAAGGCAGAAGGTTAACTAGCTAATAGCAGTCTGTTGGCAGCAGAGGCTGGGCGGGGGGCTGAGAATGAGCCAACGCTGATCAGTGTCCAGTCTGCTCAGACAAAAATATTTTGTGATCAGGGCTGGTTCTAGACCAAAGGAGCCAATGGCAAAAATTTCCTTTGGCACCCCCCCCCCCCACACACATACACACACACACACACACACACACACACACACACACACACACACACCAAAAAAGAACATATCCCAGTTTAACATAACGCTATGTGGTGCAAGGTGTGGAGCTGGTCACTTGTATCAGACCTCTGACATTTGCCTTTTCACCCATATTGCATACTTTTTCTTGCAGGTTGTGTCTTAATTCAAGAAGTGTTCTAAGTACTTCAGCTTAGTATCTTTACTGACCCCTCTTTACCCCACAAAAAAATGGAGCCTTTGACTCGGACCGTCAGTGAGGCCGGCAGGTGGTTTTCATACTGGGCTATCCAGCTCTTCGGTGGCGGTGGCAGGGACATTCAGAAAAGGGCCAGCACAGCAAAATGCATAATAATGGCAATACAGTATGGACCACAGGGACTGGACAAAGTGATGGGGTAAAAGGAGGGGGGAGGGTTTAGTTGGCCTGTTAATTGTTTTCCTGCTTAAATTGAGCAGTTGGTGGATACACTTTAAAAAGCAATATTGGCACTGTGGCCCCATTATTTCTGTTCTTAATACTTGGAGCCCTGAACAAGTGTCCCCTTTGTCCCCCCTGTCACTGGGCCTGTTCAGGCGTTACCTATGGAGAAGCTGCGACATGACATCCTAGGACACGATACTGCACCATGCATCACCATTATATTTCAGTGTGCCTTGTCAATATTTAAATCTTGTTCTGTGTGACGTGAGTTGTAAATGGTTGAAAATCTCTGTGCTACAGTATCGTCACCATGTAGTTATAACAACACCGCAAAACCACCAAAAGACGTGTTTTGGTAGAGGGACTGCTGGAGGGGCCCATTGGGGCCCCCAGTTTGCTACCCCACCCCAGTATACCTGTGCTGTAGCCAGTGGAAGGGGCACTATCTTCCCGGTGATCTCTTCGGGAAGATGGTGCCGCACATAGAAAGCAAAGACTCTGGCTGCACTCTCCTGCCCTCGCTCTAAGCAAGGTGATCGGGCCACAAAAGGACCCCTGTCGGACCTCGGCCTGTGGGCCACAAAAGGATGCATTGGGGGCGGCATGCGGCCCATGGGTTTGACACCCCTGCCCTAGAGTATCAAAATTTGTTTCACGGCACCCCTAGGCCAAAGTTTTTTTTATTGAGAAATTCAGAAAAAAATATAAAATTAAGTAAATTGTGTTTATAGCATGTCATCCTCAGGTTCAGTTATGTTGTGAGGGAATGGTTTTGCCAATTTAATAAAGTATAAATAATTTTAATTGGTCCTGGACCACCAAACTATGCTACCAGTGCAAGAACCCCAGTTTGGAAACTACTGCCATAAAATAAACATTTTTTGTTTTTTTTAAACTACATGTAATACACCTTAGATCTCAGTTCCTAAAAGGTTTTAAACCCTTGCATACAGTAAACTACACATATTTAAAAATCCTACACCGGGCACAAGTGCTCACGGGCCAATTTCATGGCAGTCTCGGATAGGAGGGCATTGTGGATTCACCAAGGGAATGCTGATGCTGACTCCAAGAAGAAAGGGAGTCTCTTCCCTATGAAGGTGAAGCCTTGTTTGGCGACGGCCTAGTTAATTTGATCTCGGCAGCTCCCGCAGGTAAGTCATCCTTCTTGCCCTATGTTCCCTCTCAACGGATGAAGACGCATCATTATCTGACGCAGTCATTTCGGCCCAATAGATATGCAAGAAGTTAAGATTCCCCTTTCTTTGCAGGTAGAGGAAGGAAAAGAGGGAAGAGGTCTGTAGCCTCTTCAAGATCGCAGGAGCAGAGATCGTCCTCTGCTTCTGCCAAATCCACTGCATGACGCTGGGGCTCTCTTGCAGGAGCCCGCACCAGTGGGGGCACGTCTAAAACTCTTCAGTCAGTTCTAGATTCATTCGGACCTGGACTCGTGGGTTTTACAAATAGTGTCCCAAGGGTACAAACTGGGGTTTCAAGACGTTCCCCCTCACCGATTGTTCAAATCAGCCTTAGTCAGCAGGGAGAAGGTTTTTATTCAAGCCTCTTCGTGGTCCCGAAGCCGGACGGCTCAGTCAGACCAATCTTAAATCTGAAATCCCTTAATTTCTACCTAAAGAAATTCAATTTCAAGATGGAATCTCTCAGGGTAGTGATCTCCAGTCCGGGGGATAAAGGAGATTTCATGGTTTTGGTAGACATAAAGGATGCCTACTTATATGTTCCCATTTAGCCACTGCATCAAGCTACCTGAGGTTTGCAATTCAGGATTGTCATTACCAATTTCAGACGTTGCCGTTTGGTCTGTCCACGGCTCCGAGGATTTTCACCAGGGTGATGGCGGAAATGATGGTCCTCCTTCGCAAGCAAGGAGTCACAATTATCCCGTACTTGGATGATCTCCTGATAAAGGCGAGATCCAGGGACCAGTTGGTGCAAAACATCTACTCTCCCTGACAGTTCTTCAACAACATGGTTGGCTCCTAAACTTGCCAAAATCGCAGTTGGTCCCAATGACGCGGTTGTTGTTTTTGGGAGTGATACTGGACACAGAAGAGGTTTTCTTCTAGTGGAAAGGCTCTGGAGATCCAGAGTCTGGTCAAACAAATTCTGAAACCAGCAAGAGTGTTAATCCATCAATGCATTCAGTTGCTGGGGAAGATGGTCGCGGCCTACGAGGCCATTCAGTTTGGCAGGTTCCATGCCAGAGTGTTCCAGTTGGACCTGTTGGACAAGTGGTCCGGATCCCACCTACACATGCACCGGAGGATAATCCTGTCTTCCAAGACCAGAATCTCACTCCATTGGTGGCTGCACAGTTCTCACCACCTAGAGGGGCGATGGTTCGGGATCCAGGACGGGATCCTAGGGACCACGGATGCAACCCTCCGAGGCTGGAGAGCAGTCACACAGGGGGAAAACATCCAAGGAAGATGGTCAAGTCTTCCTTGGATGTTTTCATCTCCACATAAATGTTCTGGAGTTAAGGGCCATTTAATAACTGCAGACACAGTACGCACTGGGACGGGTGCCCAGCATCCTCTACGGACTAAGAGAAAAGGATTTACCGGTAGGTATTAAAATCCTATTTTCTCTAACGTCCTAGAGGATGCTGGGGACTCCGTAAGGACCATGGGGATAGACGGGCTCCGCAGGAGACATGGGCACTTTAAGAAAGACTTTAGTTCTGGGTGTGCACTGGCTCCTCCCTCTATGCCCCTCCTCCAGACCTCAGTTTGATACTGTACCCAGTGGAGATTGGGTGCTTTTCAGGAGCTCTCCTGAGCTTTCTGACAGAAAGTATTTTGTTAGGTATTTAATTTTCAGGGAGCACTGCTGGCAACAGACTCCCTCATCGAGGGACTGAGGGGAGAGAAGCAGCCCTACTCTCTGAGTTGCAAGGTCCTGCTTCTTAGGCTACTGGACACCACTAGCTCCAGTGGGATTGGTACGCAGGATCTCACCCTCGCCGTCCGTCCCAGAGCCGCGCCGCCGTCCCCCTCGCAGAGCCGGAAGATAGAAGCCGGGTGAGTATGAGAAGAAAAGAAGACTTCAGAGGCGGCAGAAGACTTCATGATCTTCACTGAGGTAACGCACAGCACTGCAGCTGTGCGCCTTTGCTCCCATACACCTCACATACTCCGGTCACTGTAAGGGTGCAGGGCGCAGGGGGGGCGCCCTGGGCAGCAATATAAACCTCTTTCGCAAAAATATAACATATATACAGCTGGGCACTTTATATATGTATAAGCCCCCACCAATTTTAGTTTAAGCGGGACAGAAGCCCGCCTCCGAGGGGGCGGGGCTTCTCCCTCAGCACTCACCAGCGCCATTTTTTCTCCACAGCACCGCTGAGAGGAAGCTCTCCGGACTCTCCCCTGCTTATACCACGTTAGACAAGAGGGTTGAAAAGAGGGGGGGGGGGGCACATAATTCGCAAATTACATACAGCAGCACTACTGGGCAAACATTAAGTTACTGTTTTATTCCTGGGTTATATAGCGCTGGGGGGTGTGCTGGCATACTCTCTCTCTGTCTCTCCAAAGGGCCTTGTGGGGAAACTGTCTTCAGAAAAAGCATTCCCTGTGTGTGTAGTGTGTCGGTACACGTGTGTCGACATGTCTGAGGAAGAAGGCTATATTAGAGAGGAGCGGGAGCAAATGAATGTGGTGTCTCCGCCGACAGCTGATTGGATGGATATGTGGAATGTTTTAAATGCTAGTGTAAACTCATTGCACAAAAGATTAGACAAGGCAGAAGCTTTGGGACAGTCAGGGTTTAAACCCATGCCTGATCCTATGTTGCAGGGACTGTCAGGGTCTCATAAGCGCCCACTATCCCAGATTGTTGACACAGATACCGACACGGATTCTGACTCCAGTGTCGATTACGATGATGCAAAGTTACAGCCAAAATTGGCAAAATCCATTCGATTTATGATTATGGCAATAAAAGATGTTTTGCACATCACAGAGGAACCCCCTGTCGCTGACAAGAGGGTACATATGTACAAGGGTAAGAAGCCTGAGGTAACCTTTCCCCCCTCACACGAGCTGAACGAGTTATGTGAAAAAGCTTGGGAATCTCCAGATAAAAGACTGCAGATTTCCAAAAGGATTCTTATGGCGTATCCTTTCCCATCAACGGATAGGTTACGATGGGAATCCTCCCCTAGGGTGGACAAAGCATTAACACGCTTATCCAAGAAGGTAGCCCTCCCGTCCCAGGATACGGCTACCCTCAAAGAGTGTGCTGACCGCAAACAGGAGATTACCCTGAAGTCCATTTATACACATTCAGGTACCTTACTCAGACCGGCAATTGCGTCGGCCTGGGTGTGTAGTGCTGTAGCGGCATGGACAAATACCTTATCTGAGGGGATGGATAGCCTAGACAAGGATACTATTTTATTGACCCTGGGGCATATAAGAGATGCTGTCCTATATATGTGTGTATGCAAACTACAGGTGGTGCTGCAGGGCCCACACCCTTTTACTTGTCTTGTAGAGCAGCTCTGAAGCTGTTACAGTGCCCAGCTGCTGCAAGAAATCAGCTTGAATGCTTCAGGGGCTTGGGCATGGCCAACATGAGCCCCACACCGAAGGAGGGTGGGGGTGTTTAATGCAAACTTGGGGTTATCCAAGCGCCGCAAAAGGCCATGCCCTGCATGCCCCTTTTCTCTTTTCATATACAGATGAGGGTTCCAGCCAACTTTGGCCCACTGCTTGGATGACATCACCGTATGCAAATCCGTCTGCTGCAGACCTTCCCCCAGGAATGCTTGCAATAGTTGTTGCATATGGTTTAATGTCTGAGGGTGCTTCAGTATTAGGCAGCCTTCCGCCCTCCCATGTTCATCTGAAAAGATGTGGTCTCCCTGTAGTTGTTGTCCCCAGACGAGAGTTCCCTTGTGCTTCCTCAGTTAAATCTCCTTAACTTGACGGGGGTGTGCCCGAGCAGCCGCCCTCCCCAGCCCTATCCCAACACATACTTATCTTGCATATGAGATCTCTTGATCATGAAGATAGTTCTCACAGGTTGAGGTTCATCCTGGCCCCGCTCCCCGCTGGAGATCGCTGATGGGGACAGCAGCGGGGCTTCAGCAGAAGGGTGAGTATGTGTGGCCAGAGACCTCCCTTCCCATGTGCAGGCCTGCAGAGTCTGCCGCGCAGGATGGGGCATGTGGCACTCTCCCTCCCAGGGGCTCTTCCAGATGTAGCTCCTCAGCAGTATTTTTCCCGGGCTGCGCGGCGCTCTCCCCGACTGGCATCCGCCCTGGAACACTGCCTTCCTCAACGCAACATCAGCAGGGGGCCCTGGCCTCATCACCATCCCAGGTCTTTCTCATGTATGTATCATGTATGTGTGTGTGATATATGTATGAATCATATATGTTTGTGATATATATATATATATTCCATAGACAAAAAACCGTACGGTTTCACATGTCCCATTAAGGCTTCTTAGACATGATCGAAATTTCAGAAACCTGTTGTAACTCTTCCACTCAAACTCCAAAAAGCAATGAAATTCCGATCATTAAGGCTGACGCCTTAATGGACGTGTTCCTTGCGCAATACAGATATGGTATGCCATCACAGCCTGTGGGTAAGTGCAGATTCAGCACTCTCACAGAGTGAGATTGCTGTCACTCACACAATGGTGGAGCTGCTAATTCACAGATTTGTGTGCTCATTGGAATACACACATGCAGTCTATGCAACTGAAGGTCTGAGCAGTTTTGTGGTGCTCCCATCCCACACAGTGCCCACAACCATCCCATTCAGTCAACACAACAAAGCCACCTTCTTACAACATCCTTCTAACTCCATACATCCATCTCACTTAGTATACACATTTAGCTCCCTCAAACATCTTGGTTAATTGCTAAACTATAATACCCCATCTACGGTCTATGCATCTACACTTACTTCCCCTATACACCCCCATGCTGCCTGGTCTTCCCCAATCCCTACTGCTGTGTTCTCCCATCTGTGCTAGTCTGTACTAACTTATCTGTACCATCTGTCTTTCCCCACCTGTGCATTGTCTGTACCACCGTTTCCTTCTCTCTGTGCTGCTCAGTATTTCCTTCTTCAACGTCACTCTGCCTCCTCCAGTACATGGCACACTGTCTTCTCTCCCATCTGCACCAGTTTTCTACCCATCCATGCCAGTGTTTTCAACCCATCTGCACCATTTCCCCCATCTGCACCGCTCTGTCTCCCTTCCCATACTTGCTGCTTAATCTACCCCCTATCCACACCACTCTTACCCTATTCATGTAGCTGACATCCTGAAGGTAAATTTAGTGCATCCTGCGCTCTTGGCAGGGGGATAACCGCCACAGCCCACCCCCCAGTGGTCCGGAAACGCCTCCGTTGTGCAGACCATGCCCTGCCAATGGCATTCTAACGCTGTTTGCACGCCCCTCTCCTTCCCCGCAACCACCTCTGCCTATCAATCAGGCAGGGTGATAGCATCTCACTGGGCTCCTGGGGTACGCACGCGCAGTGCGGCCATTGCACGTGCGCACCTCACAAACTAATTCAGACTGCAATCGCTGCTGCTGCTGCGGTCTGAATTACCCCCTGTGTTTCTCTGTCCCCCCCATTAGTGCTGCTTAGTGTTCGCTCTATCCACACACTTCTGTTCCCCCATCCACACCGCTCTCCTCCCTCCAATCAACAACACTCTTACCTCATCTGAGCAGCTTTATCTTCCGCTCAGACCTTCAGTTGCATAGACTGCATGTGTGTATTCCAATGAGCACACACATCTGTGAATTAGCAGCTCCACCATTGTGTGAGTGACAGCAATCTCACTCTGTGAGAGTGCTGAATCTGCACTTACCCACAGGCTGTGATGGCATACCATATCTGTATTGCGCAAGGAACACGTCCATTAAGGCGTCAGCCTTAATGATCGGAATTTCATTGCTTTTTGGAGTTTGAGTGGAAGAGTTACAACAGGTTTCTGAAATTTCGATCATGTCTAAGAAGCCTTAATGGGACATGTGAAACCGTAAGGTTTTTTGTCTATGGAATTTCATCGCTTTTTTTAAATTTATTTTTTTTATTCAGAAATGTAAAATTTCACTGTAAGAATAAACATTTGATTTTTTAAATGTTTAATGAAAATGTTCGTATAACATCACTGTTCTGTGCAAAATTATTTTATTAACCAAACCAAATTGTTTAAGGTCCGTACACACTTAACGATTTAATGAGCGACGTCGCTCATTTTATAGTTAAGTGTGTATGCAGCCAGCGACAAACGATGCGCGGCCCCGCGGGTCGGCAACAATCTTCGCTGTCGGTAGGGCATGCAGGAAGGATGTGGACTGTCGTCCACGACCTTCATGCAGGGCTGGCGGGGGCGTGACGTCACTGAGCGATATGAGCGGTCATATCGCTCAGTGTGTACAGTCGGCCGCCGGCCGGCCCGGGAGGGGAAACATTAGACGATGTAGCTCACAGAGCGACATCGTTTAATGTGTACGGGCCTTTAGACTTTGGTCAAAATATTTTGCTGCCTTTGCAGCTGATGCAGGGAGGGGGGTAGGCGGCAGCAGCCTGTAACTGAGGCTGGAGGTAGGCGTGAAATGCATTGCTTGTACGTGTGAGTGCGTGGTGTCAGGTGCTGCGCGTGTATATGTGTGTGTGTGTCAGGTGCTGCCTGTGTATGTGTGTGTCAGCTCCTGTGTGTATGTGTGTGTCAGGTGCTGCGTGTATATATGAGTGTGTCTGATGGTGCGTGTGTATGCGTCAGCTGCCGCACGTGTGTGTGTGTGTGTGTGTGTGTGTGTGTGTCAGGTGTTGCGGGTGTATATGTGTGTGAGTATCAGGTGCTCCGCGTGTGTACAAGTGTATGTCTGGTGCTGTGCATGAATACGTATGTCTGTGTCAGGTGATGCGCGTGTACATGAGTGTGCGTCAGGTGCTGCGCGTGTACATGAGTGTGCATTAGGTGCTGCGCGTGTACATGAGTGTGCGTCAGGTGCTGCGCGTGTACATGTGTGTGCGTCAGGTGCTGCGCGTGTACATGTGTGTGCGTCGGGTGCTGCGCGTGTACATGTGTGTGCCTCAGGTGCTGCACGTGTCTATGTGTGTGTGAGTAAGGCACTGCATGTGTATGTGTGTGTCTGATGATGTGCGTGTATATGTATGTGTCAGGTGCTGCGTGTATATGCATGTGTCAGGTGCTGCGTGTATATGCATGTGTCAGGTGCTGCGTGTATATGCATGTGTCAGGTGCTGCGTGTATATGCATGTGTCAGGTGCTGCGTGTATATGCATGTGTCTGGTGCTGCATGTTTATTTTATTGTGTCTGATGGTACGTGTGTGTGTCAGGTGCCGCACGTGTATATGTGTGTGTGTGTCAGGTGTTGCGCGTGTATGTGTGGGTCAGGTGCTGCATGTTTATTTTATTGTGTCTGATGCTACGTGTGTGTGTCAGGTGCCGCACGTGTATGTGTGTGTGTCAGGTGTTGCGCGTGTATGTGTGGGTCAGGTGCTGCATGTTTATTTTATTGTGTCTGATGCTACGTGTGTGTGTGTCAGGTGCCGCACGTGTATGTGTGTGTGTCAGGTGTTGCGCGTGTATGTGTGTGTCAGGTGCCGCGCGTGTATGTGTGTGTCAGGTGCCGTTCCCCTTCTTCCCATCCCAGCTCTCTCTGTAGAATACAGCTCTGCACCCAGAGAGAGGGAAAGACTAGGGGGCTGATCACTGCACTGCTCACTTTTTGGTCATGAGTTCGGCCTCCTGTTTCTTCCAGTGCTGTGTTCCTGCAGCCTAGCCCTCCCTGTTGTGCCAGAGAATCAGCCCTTCCTTCCCCTGACAGAGAGAGAGAGCCCGAGGCAGAGACACTCTTCCCATAGCTGGCCTACCCCCAGTACTTCAGCACTGGCCATGCGGCAGTCAACAAAGGAGACCAGCAGGGGGTTCTGGCAGCATCAGCTGTGGCCGCAGCTGGATCGGGGAGGCCTGCAGTGTCTGAGGTGGGCAACACTTCCTCCGCCGCTGTCACCTTCCCCTGCCGGAGAGAAAGCCAGAGACATACCCTTCCCGCAGCTGGGATACCCCTAGTACCTCAGCGCTGGACAGGCAGAAGTCTATGGAGGGGACCGGCAGGGGTTTCGGGCCGCAGCAGTAGCAGCGGCCGCAGTCAGATCAGGGAGGCCTGCAGGGTCAGAACTGGGCAGCACTTCCACCAACACTGTCACCTCTGTGCTGGGCATGTACACCAGTCCGTACGGACGGAGGTGTCCACAACAGGCAGCAGTATAATGAGTCAGACAAACTCATTACACGCTGCCCACTGCTGCGCCGCATGCCCTCGATGGAGGAAGCCTAGATGCGGTCCCCAGCGGCAGCGAGGGAGAAGGGTGATCACATCACCCTTCAACCCGGCACCTCACAATCAGCTGGGGATCTGCAGTAGCTTCATCTCTCTCTTCCTCTCCCTCTCTGACAGCACAGCAGCCCCTCTGGGTCCCATGTAGCTCTGCCCCCCTGCTCACAGTTCACTCGGCCTCTCCTGATTAAAAAGAAAATAAGAGCCTGACCTGCTGCTCAGATGCGAGGAGGGGACGGGCGGTAGGTCCTCTGTGAGTACACTACACAGTCAAAATTAACTCTGACTCCTCACAACAGTGTGGACTGCAGGCGACGTCAGATGCCAATTTGGGTGTGCTTGCCGCACTACCTGCCCATCAAGCCCAACGTGGCATTTTGTATTAGGAACCCTATAACAGCATTCCGACATCCCTCCCTATGACGCTGCCATCCATACACTGCCGCTCTCATACATCCGTACACCGCCACTCTCATACATCCGCACACTGCCGCTCTCACACAACTGTACACTGTTGCTCTCATACATCCATACACTGCCGCTCTCATACATCCGTACAACCCCGCTCTCATACATCCGTACAACCCCGCTCTCATACATCCGTACAACCCCGCACTCTTACAGCCGCACTCTTACAGCCGTACTCTTACAGCCGTACAATTACAGCCGTACTCTTACTGCCGCACTCTTACAGCAGCACACCGCCGCACGCATACAGCCGCACACCATCGCACTCATACAGCCGCACACCGACGCAGTTATACAGCCGTACATTGCCGCTCTCATACATCCGCACACTGCCGCTCTCATACATCCGCACACTGCCGCTCACATCTATACATACATAGCCTCCATACATCTACACATCCAATCCCCGCGCAAGGGAACACTGAAATCACTATCAGTTTTCCCCGGGGTGTGACCACAGCCAGCCACTACTCCGGCCACCTTCTTGTGACACCAAAATGCATCTTACCTATCATCAGGGTGGTGCTGCTGCTGGGGGCAGGTTGCTGCCTCAGTCTCCTAGTTGGTGCTGCGATTGGAGGGGGTACTGCTTCCCTGTGCTGCCACTGTCTCCCGGATCATCGTGCCGCTGGCTGAATTGCAGCTTGACGCTACTGCTGCCGGGAGTAACAGCTTCCTGACTGTTGTTGCTGGTGGCTGCCTACTGCTCATTGCCGCCGGAACACTGACCGGCTCGGCAGTGATGCTGGCGGAGGAGTAGTGACGGTGGGGTGGTGCCTGCTCCCTTCCCTCGAGCATGCCGCAGTGTAAAAAAATAAATAATAGAGAGCATACCAGGGTGAGAGTCTGTATGGATCACAGTGATTACACGGGGCACAGCATAAGGACACCTTGCTGTGAGGGGCTCTGCCCACACAGATTGCTGCACCCTCTCTGATGTCAGCCCCTGCCCTCTCGTTCTCTGGGCGGCCAGTTCCAGTGTGAGGTAGGAGAGGAAGAGAACACACAGGTGTTAGGCGCCGTGGTCCGCGATGTCCTCGCGGCCCGGCGCCTAGCAACTAGGGACGCCGAGCGTGCTAGCCGCCGGCTCCCTAGCAACGCTAGGACGCCGGGCGCGCTGAGCCGCCTGGACCCTAGCAACGGGGACGCCACGGACGGACTGCGCTCCCCTTGCAGGGTCAATCAAGTGAACTACACACACACACTTGTCTTCTGGTCGTGCAGCAAGGCAGCTGCACGGCATTGTGCTAATCAGGCTCTGAACTTCTGATTGAAGGACTCCCTGCTAAATACCTTCTCAGTGCTTCACACAGACGCCGGTAATAGCTTCCTGCATGCTGCTTTGGTTTGCTGACGTCTGTTCCAGTTCTGCTGTGTCCGGTCATTCCTGTCCTCAGAGTTCCTGAATCTTAGTGTTGTCATCTCTTCCCAAGGAGTCTTCCGGTCCTCATTTACCCGCAACAGTCGCTAGAGGATCTCGTGTGGTTTTCATGAGTGGCGGCTCTGCCGCGTGCTGCGGCCTAGGCCGCTTTATTTTGTATTCTGTGTTGGTGCATTTGCGGAGGTTTACGCTCCCACACTCCTCTCCGGAACTCGCCAGTGCCGGGTAGAAGAGTGGACAAGTGGGTATTTTGGTTGTCCTTTTCCCTGGCGGTTTTCCGCACATACTCTAGTTTAAAGTTAGTTTTGAGCCCCTGGCTTTGTTGTTTAGTAGAGGGCCCCTTGTTATCACCCTGTCTCGGATTTCTCTTTGTCTCCCATTAAGACCTGAGGGGGCATCGGAGTTGGGCAGACGTAATCCGCCCTTCAAACGCGGCTGCCATGGGCCCAAGCAACCATAGTCTCGCAAGAGATTTCTGACAGCACGGGCGAGACAACGGAGATAGGGCGCCAGGGGCTATTCCCGTTCCCACTCCCTTTCCAAGCATTACGTTCCAGTACTCAGGTCCTTGCTATAAGATATCCCCAGACCAGAGTATTGGAATCATAACAACAGGAGAGCAGCCCTGATATATAACAGAGGTGGAAGTTCTATAGGCAGCAGAGACGGAGACCAGCCAGCCAGTCTCCCAGTGCCCTGATCACTACACGCCGCCAGCACAGCATTACAGGAGGGTCCTATAGTGCTGCCCTGAGCTAACAGGTGTGTGTACCAGTGTGCTGAGCCCTGGTGTCTCTGAGAGGGGTGAGGTCACCGTGCCGCTTTAGTATATGGCTTTTCCTTAGTACTGTAAGTTACAGCCCTGCACTAGTAGTGGCAACTCTGCCCTATGTGAACCTGTGAGGTTATTTTCCTATTTACAGAATAACCGGGGAGAAGGCGGCCATATTGCGGCTCTCAAGAGAAGGCACTCTAGTACACCCCCTGCTGGCGGCCACTGCGCAGGCGCAACAAAATGAAATGCCCGATCTCTATAATGGGGCATATTTCTCTTAATTAAAAAAAACCTGTAACTTTCTGAAAAACCACAACCCCAAAAGGAACTTCACAGGGACATGCTCTATCTAATAAAACAAACCCCAAGTCATATATATATATATATATATATATATATATATATATATATATATATATAATAAGATTTTACTCACCGGTAAATCTATTTCTCGTAGTCCGTAGTGGATGCTGGGACTCCGTAAGGACCATGGGGAATAGCGGCTCCGCAGGAGACTTGGCACAACTAAAGAGAGCTTTAGGACTACCTGGTGTGCACTGGCTCCTCCCCCTATGACCCTCCTCCAGACCTCAGTTAGGATACTGTGCCCGGAAGAGCTGACAAAAAGGAAGGATTTTGAATCCCGGGTAAGACTCATACCAGCCACACCAATCACACCGTACAACTCGTGATATTATACCCAGTTAACAGTATGACAACAACGGAGCCTCTGCACAGATGGCTCTCAACAATAACCCTTTTGTTAACAATAACTATGTACAAGTACTTGGGATGGGCGCCCAGCATCCACTACGGACTACGAGAAATAGATTTACCGGTGAGTAAAATCTTATTTTCTCTGACGTCCTAAGTGGATGCTGGGACTCCGTAAGGACCATGGGGATTATATCAAAGCTCCCAAACGGGAGGGAGAGTGCGGATGACTCTGCAGCACCGAATGAGCGAACTCCAGGTCCTCCTCAGCCAGGGTGTCAAACTTGTAAAATCTTGCAAATGTGTTTGACCCCGACCAAGTAGCAGCTCGGCAAAGTTGTAAAGCAGAGACCCCTCGGGCAGCCGCCCAAGAAGAGCCCACCTTCCTCGTGGAATGGGCTTTTACTGATCTAGAATGCGGCAGTCCCGCCGCAGAATGTGCAAGCTGAATTGTGCTACATATCCAGCGAGCAATAGTCTGCTTTGAAGCAGGAGCACCCATCTTGTTTGGTGCGTAGAGGATAAACAGCGAGTCAGTTTTCCTGACTCCAGCCATTCTGGAAACATAAATTTTCAGGGCCCTGACTACATCCAGCAACTTGGAATCCTCCAAGTTCCGAGTAGCCGCAGGCACCACAATAGGTTGGTTCAAATGAAACGCTGAAACCACCTTAGGCAGAAATTGGGGATGAGTCCTCAATTCCGCCCTATCCATATGGAAAATCACATAAGGGCTTTTACATGACAAAGCCGCCAACTCTGACACACGCCTGGCCGAAGCCAGGGCCAATAGCATGACCACTTTCGACGTGAGATATTTTAACTCCACGGTTTTAAGTGGCTCAAACCAATGTGATTTAAGGAAATCCAACACCACGTTGAGATCCCAAGGTGCCACTGGAGGCACAAAAGGAGGCTGAATATGCAGCACTCCTTTAACAAAAGTCTGAACTTCCGGCAGGGAAGCCAGTTCTTTTTGGAAGAAAATCGACAGAGCCGAAATCTGGACCTTAATGGACCCCAATTTGAGGCCCATATTCACCCCTGACTGTAGGAAGTGCAGGAATCGACCCAGTTGAAATTCCTCCGTTGGGGCCTTCCTGTCCTCACACCAAGCAACATATTTTCGCCATATGTGGTGATAATGTTTTGCGGTCACGTCCTTCCTGGCTTTGATCAGCGTAGGAATGACTTCCTCCGGAATGCCCTTTTCCTTCAGGATCCGGTGTTCAACAGCCATGCAACAAGGACTACCTCCTAGCAATTTACAACTCACGTCTCACAGAACAAGATTTAAATATTGACAAGGCACACTGAAATATAACGGTGATGCATGGTGCAGTATCGTGTCCTAGGATGTCATGTCGCAGCATCTCCATAGGTAACGCCATCACATCTATTCTCTACGTCTGTGTCTGGGACACAGATTTATCCAACCTCACTCTGATATTATTGAAACTTTCACCCAGTCAGTTATTGGTGGTGCCAACAGGGCCACCATCATATGTCTGCATTCCTAATATAGTTTCCTCTTGGGAAAAACATTCAGCCACCGACATGTTGACACACATGTACCAAGTACCCACAGACACATCGGCTTATGGGGGATAGACCTACAGTAAATCTGTCAGAGGGACAGAGAGGATTTTTCAGCTCACAACCCAGCGCCAAAAGTACACAGTCTGGGAAATAATAAACTCTATAGTGATAGACTTGTAACGCTCTATAGATGTGCTGGTGAGGTGAGGAAGAAGCCCCGCCGCTGTAATGGCACGCTTCTGTCCCGCTCAGAAACAAATAATTAATTACGCTGGCGGGGTAAGGACAGTGCCCAGGCACTAATGTCCACTTTTGCCAGCCTTTTGTGAGGAATTTATGCTGCCCACGGTGCCCCCCCCCACCCACCCACATGCCCTGCACCCTGCAGTGCCTGTGTTTGTGTGGAAGCATGGCGCACAGCATTCCGCTCGCTGCGTGGTACCTCAGAATGCCGTCACTGGAGAAGAAGTCTTCTGTTCTTCTGCTACTCGCCTGTCTTCTGACTTCTGGCTCTGTAAGGGGGTGATGGCAGGCTACGGGAGTGGGCATCTAGGCGTACCCAGCGATCAGCACCCTCAGGAGCTAATGGTGTCCTGTCAGGTAGAAGCAGAGCCATTGAACTCACTAGAAGTTGGTCATACTTCTCTCCCCTAAGTTCCACGAAGCAGGGAGACTGTTGCCAGCAGCCTCCCTGAAAATAAGAAAAACTAACATAAGTCTTTTCAGAGAAACTCAGTAGAGCTCCCCTGTAGTGCATCCAGTCTCACTGGGCACAATTCTAAAACTGGAGTCTGGAGGAGGGGCATAGAGGGAGGAGACAGTTCACACCCTTTGAAAGTCTTAAAGTGCCCATGTCTCCTGCGGATCCCGTCTATACCCCATGGTTCTTAATGTGATCCCAGCATCCTCTAGGACGTATGAGAAAACAAATAACGCACACACGAGGAGGAGAGAACAAAGGAAGCTATAAGGAGGGGAGGGGAGGGGAGGGGGGGGGGGGAGGTAAGGTAGTAAAGGGATATTGGATAAACTACAACCTTATACATATTCATTAATGTACCAGTAGTTAGAAGTAGAAGAGCTCTAACAGAAACCACAAAGCTTATCTAAAGCCACACCACACTGGATATGCCCAATCTCATTTGATCTTTGAAGCAAAGCAGTATTGGACTTTGTTACTACCAAGCAGTCTCCCATCCATGTATTATCAGATTCTTTAGGTGTTTTTAAACTATCAACACCCTTTTCTTGGTACTGTACATTTAATTTTTACACATATTCTTTTATGTACCAGAAGTTAGAAGTAGAAGAGCTCTAACAGAAACCACGAGCTCATCTACAGCCACAGCACACTGGATTTGCCCAATCTCTCCTGATCATGGAAGCTGAGCAGTGTTGGTCCTGGTTTTAGTACTTGGATGGGAGACCACCAGGAAATACCAGGAGTTGTGTGTATTTTTACAATACCAACACCGTTCTCTTGATGCATTCCATTTTGAAACATTGGGGCAGATCTATTAAGCCTGGTGAACTGATAAAGTGCAAGGTGATAAAGTACCAGCCAGTCAGCTCCTAACTGTCATTTTTCAAACCCAGCCTGTGACATGGCAATTAGGAGCTGATTGGCTGGTACTTTATCACCATGCAAATTATCATTTCACCAGGTTTAATAAATCGTCCGCTTATTCATTTATGTACGAGTAGTTAGAAGTAGAAGAACTCTAACAGAAACCACTAAGCTCATCTACAGCCACACCACACTGTATATGCCCAATATCACCTGATCTTAGGCCTGGTTTGTTCTTGGATGTGAGACCACCTGGGAATACCAGGTGCTGTAGGTAGTTTTATACTACCAACACCGCTCTCTTGATGCATTGTATTTTGAAACTTATTCATTGATGTAGAAGTTAGAAACAGCAAAAATCATCTACAGCCGCATCACACTGGATATGTCCAATCCAGTGGCGTAACTAGAAATTTTTCTCCCCCAAGCCAAGAAATTCTTCGGCGCCCCCCCCCCCCCCCCCCCCCCCCTTCATGCTCCATAATTGGGAGCAAGAAAGGGATAAATATGCGCGCGCCTAAGGCGCGCGCGTCAAAAAAGGGGCGTGGTTTTGTTGGAGTGGGCGTGGTTTCACATAAAGGGGCGTGGCATTGCAGGAAAAGACTACCTTATACCCCAGTTTTGCAACCTGCACGCCCATACGTTGGCCACCACAGGAAAGAAAAATAATCCTGATTCATGCCCCTTACATTATTTGTCATTTTTCCTCCTTATAGTAATGCCCAGTATACATTATGCCACATACTGCAATGGCCCTTAGACATTATGCCGCACACAATAATGCACGACACAATATGCACACACTGTAATGCCCCCGACACATTATGCCACACACCGTAATGTCTGTGACACATTATGCCACACACCGTAATGCCTGTGACACATTATGACAGGAATCGCAATGCCCGTTATACATTATGCTACACACTGCAATGCCCCTGATACATTATAGCACATACAATGTCTGTGACACATTATGACACACACCGCAATGTCCGTGATACATTATGCCACACACTGCAATGCCCGATACATTATAGCACATACAATGCCTGTGACACATTATGCCACACACTGCAATGACCTTGAGACATTATACCACAATGCCCGTGATATAGTATACCATACACCGTAATGCCTGTGACACATACCGCAATGCCCTGCCCGTTATACCCTATGCCACACATCGCAATGCCCGTTATGTATTATGCCACACTGCAATGACCCTGAGACATTATACCACATACCACAATGCCCGTGATATAGTATACCACACACCGTAATGCCTGACACATTATGACACACACCGCAATGTCCGTGATACATTATGCCACACACTGCAATGACCCTGAGACATTATACCACATATCACAATGCCCGCGATATAGTATACCATACACCGTAATGCCTGCGACACATTATGACACACACCGCAATGTCCGTGATACATTATGCCACACACCGTAATGCCCATTACACATTAAGTCCTACAGTAAGGCTTCTAATTACTTTTCAATTACCTGCTCGTTGTCAGGGGTTTCATGCACTGGGTGTCATGCTCGTTGCCAGGGGTTTCATGCTCTTGGTTCCATGCACGGTGCCAGGGGTTTTCATGCTCAGGGTGTCATGCTCGTTGCCAGGGGTTTCATGCACTGGGTGTCATGCTCGTTGCCAGGTGTTTCATGCACTGGGTGTCATGCTCGTTGCCAGATGTTTCATGCACTGGGTGTCATGCTCGTTGCTAGGAGGTAGTCCTTGTTGCTAGGGCTGTGCTCCCAGTGCCACATATGTCCCCAGTGCCAGATATTCCCCCACGGTGCCAGGTACTTACATGCCCCAGTGCCAAATATAGTCGTCCCCCCCATGTGCCAGGTACACATATGCCCCCAGTGCCAGATATTCCCCCCCAGTGCCATATATGCCCCCAGTGCCAGATATTCCCCCCAGTGCCATATATGCCCCCCGTGCCATATATGCCCCCAGTGCCAGATCCCCCCCCCAGTGCCATATATGCCCCCAGTGCCAGATATTCCCCCCCAGTGCCATATATGCCCCAGTGCCAGATATCCCCCCCAGTGCCAGATATGCCCCCAGTGCCAGATATTCCCCCAAGTGCCAGAAATGCCCCAGTGCCAGATATTCCTCCCTCCCCCCCCGTGCCATATATGCCCCCAGTGCCAGATATTTACCCCCCCCCCGCCGTCGCTTTTTGGAGGGACACAGAGGGCACAGCTCGTCTCTCCTGTGTCCCTCCTGCTGCATCATCTCCGGCGGCCGCGGGTCTAATAGGGGGAAGTGCCGGTTCGTGAGCCAATTAGAGCTCACGGACGGCACTTCCCCCTATTAGACCCGCGGCCGCCGGAGATGATGCAGCAGGAGGGACACAGGGAGGCGCGCTGTGTGCCCTCCGTGTCCCTCCAAAAAGCGGCGGAGGGAAGGAGACTGCAGACTGACATGCGGACGCTCGTCCGCATGTCAGTCTGCTGTAAATCAGTGGCGCCCCCGCAGCCCCTCGCCCCCAAGCCACCGCGAGGACTGCGGGGGCAGTAGTTACGCCACTGGTCCAATCTCATCTGATGATGGAAGCTAAGCAGTGTTGTGCCTGGTTTGTTTTTGGATTTCAAGTCCTGCCTTCTGGTTTGGCCACGGCACCTCGGATATTCACCAAGGTCATGGCCGTGATGACGACCCTTCACCATCAGAGAATCAGGATCCTGCCAAATCTGGACGACTTGCTGATCCTGGTGAACTCCCAAGAGGTTCTCCACAGTTATCTGGAACTGGTGGTCCAATTCCTAAAAGTCCACGGGTGGCTCATCAACTGAAAAAAGTCCTCGCTGGTCCCTGCTCGGAACATTGTGCACCTAGGGGCACTGCTGGACACACACAGCCAACAATTGTTTCTGTCTCCAGAGAAAGTCCTGAAAATTCAGGACAGTATCGTCCTCTCTCGCCCAAGAGTGTTGATACACACAGCGATGCAAGTACTAGACCTCATGGTGTCGGCTTTCGATATGGTAGAGTACGCTCAATTTCATTACCGCCCTCTGCAGAGGTTAATCCTCTCCAAGTGGGACGGCCTGCCTCATCGGATGATGTCTCAAATGATCTCCTTGACTCCGGAGGTTCGTCTGACACTGAGCTGGTGGCTACAGGACCAACAGTTGAGCAGGGGCCATCCCTTCTGGATCTCCAACTGTGTCCTCCTGACAATGGATGCCAGTCTTTTGGGCTGGGCCATGGTGTTGGAGCAACACTTTCTCCAGGGTCGGTGGACCAGGGAGGAATCTCTCCTCCTGATATACATTCTGGAATTGCAGGCAGTGTTCAATTAATTGACACTGGCCCTGCCTCTAGTACAGAACAGGCCTGTTCAAGTACAATCTGACAACGCCACCACGGTAGTGTACACAAATCATCAAGGCGGCACTCGAAACTGCATGGCAAAGCTGGAAGTATCAAAAATCCTCCGTTGGGTAGAAAGTCATCTGACAGCAATATCGGCAGTGTTCATTCCCGGAGTCCTCAACTAGGAAGCGGATTTCCTCAGTCGTCAGGACGTTCACGCTGGAGAGTGGAGAGGCCGCAGCAGAAATGTCTGCACTGGTGTCAGTAGGTGACTGAGGCAGGGATGACTGGGAGATAGTGGGTGACTGAAGCATGTATGAGTGGGAGATAGTGGGTGACTGAGGACGGGGTGACTGGGAGATAGTGGGTGACAGGGAGATAGTGGGTTACTGAGGGAGGGGTGATAGGAAGGAGTTGGGTAAGTATGGGAAGAAAGTGGGTGACAGGTATAATAAATGACTAAGGCAGGGGTGATAGGGAGATAGTGGATGACTGTGGCAGGGGTGACAGGGACAGTAAGAGACTGAGGCAGGGGTGACAGGGATAGTGGCTGACTGAGGCAGGGGTGACTGGGAGATAGTGGGTGACTGAGGCAGGGTTGACAGGGATAGTGGGTGACTGAAGCAGGGGTGATAGGGTGACAGTGGGTGACTAAAGCAGGGGTGACTGGTATAGTGGGTGACTGAGGCAGGGATCGCAGATATAGTGGTTGACTGAGGCAGCGGTGACTGGGAGATAGTGGGTAACTGAGGCAGGGGTGACAGGGAAAGTGTGTGACTCAGGCAGGGGTGATAGGGAGATAGTGGGCTGCATATCTCTGCCTCACTGCAGCAGCACATTCCTGCTTCAATGACAGCAGCACATCCCTACCTCACTTATAGCAGCACATCTCTGCCTCGCTGACAGCAGCACATCCCTGCCTCGCTGACAGCAGCACATCCCTGCCTCGCTGACAGCAGCACATCCCAGCTTCACTGACAGCAGCACATCCCTGCTTCGCTGACAGCAGCACATCCCTGCTTCGCTGACAGCAGCACATCCCTGCCTCGCTGACAGCAGCACATCCCTGTCTCGCTGACAGCAGCACAGCACTGCTTCGCTGACAGCAGCACATCACTGCTTCACTACCAGCAGCACATCCCTGCCTCACTGGCAGCAGCACATCCCTGCCTTACTGACAGCTGTATATAGGGCCTAATTCAGACCTGATCCCTGCTGTGCATATTCACACAACAGGAGATCAGGTCTGAAGTGCGTGTGTGCTGGTGCCGCAGTGCACCGGCACATGCCAGAGATGCGATCAGCATCTCTGCCCAGTGAGCGCCTCTGCCTGATTGACAGGCAGAGGCGGTCACTGGGCAGGAGGAGTCGGGCCAGCGGCGTTGTGCCGCCATTTTGGGGGCACAGTCAGGACAACGCAGACATGACCGGACCGTATGGGGGCGGGCCGTGACGGCTGCGTGACCCGGACAGCAACGGGCCTTATTTACTAAAATCTCAGATAAATTTTATGGCATTTATGTGCAGTCTAGTTTGCACAGTTGATAGAGTGTTGATCTTGCACTATCAATGTAAGCCTCACATAGGTTTGATACACATGTAAGTTTGTTTTTATTTTACTACATTGTGGTTTGTGGCTCTATACCATGTAATGCATGTCTTTTAACAGTAGTCAAGTCTTCCAATGTGCTTGTTAGTGAAACCCAATAGATAGCTTTATTTTATTTTGTTTCTTCAAATATTGAATGCATATGTCTTATAACTTTTTTTTTTTTTCAATATACAGGTTGAGTATCTGTATATACATTTTTATTATAAGATTTTCAATGACACAAGTACATCCAAGTTGCAGATTATGGATTGTGAAGGACAAATCAACCATATAAACAATTTAAGCAATTTAAATTGCATGCAGGTAGTAGAATATCAAACTCCTTGGATGAGAGTTGGTCGTAATAAACTAGGATAGAAAAGAATAAAGTAGAAAATAAGATTTTAAACCTACCGGTAAATCTTTTTCTCGTAGTCCGTAGAGGATGCTGGGGACTCCGTAAGGACCATGGGGATAGACGGGCTCCACAGGAGACATGGGCACTTTAAGAAAGACTTTAGTTCTGGGTGTGCACTGGCTCCTCCCTCTATGCCACAGTTAGAGAAACTGTGCCCAGAGGAGACGGACAGTATGAGGAAAGGATTTTGTTAATCCAGTGCAAGATTCATACCAGCCACACCAATCACACCGTATAACTTGTGATAAACTACCCAGTTATCAGTATGAAAAAACAACATAGCATCAGTGCAGGACCGATGCAACTATAACATAACCCTTATTGAAGCAATAACTATATACAAGTATTGCAGAAGTAGTCCGCACTTGGGACGGGCGCCCAGCATCATCTACGGACTACGAGAAAAAGATTTACCAGTAGGTTTAAAATCTTATTTTCTCTAACGTCCTAGAGGATGCTGGGGACTCCGTAAGGACCATGGGGATTATACCAATGCTCCAAAACGGGCGGGAGAGTGCGGATGACTCTGCAGCACCGATTGAGCAAACATGAGTTCCTCCTCAGCCAGGGTATCAAACTTATAGTATTTTGCAAAGGTGTGTGAACCCGACCAAGTAGCAGCTTGACACAGCTGTAGTGCCAAGACCCCTCGGGCAGCCGCCCAAGAAGAGCCCACTTTCCTCGTGGAATGGGCCTTGACCGATTTCAGTAACTGCAATCCAGCCATAGAATGCGCTTGCTGAATCGTGTTACAAATCCGGCGAGCAATAGCCTGCTTTGAAGCAGGGGCACCAATCTTGTTGGTTGCATACAGGACAAACAGCGCTTCAGTTTTCCTGACTCTAGCCGTCCTGGCCACGTAAATTTTCAAAGCCCTAACCACATCAAGTAACTCGGAATCCTCCAAGTCACGCGTAGCCACAGGCACCACAATAGGTTGGTTCATATGAAAAGATGAGACCACTTTTGGTAGGAATTGAGGACGGGTCTGCAATTCCGCTCTATCCACATGGAATACCAAATATGGGCTTTTATGTGACAAAGCCGCTAATTCCGACACTCGCCTAGCCGAAGCCAAGGCTAATAACATGACCACCTTCCATGTGAGATATTTTAACTCCACTGTTTTAAGTGGTTCAAACCAGTGTAATTTTAGAAAACTTAACACCACGTTAAGGTCCCAAGGTGCCACCGGAGGCACAAAAGGAGGCTGAATATGCAGCACTCCTTTTACAAAAGTCTGAACTTCTGGAAGAGAAGCCAATTCTTTTTGAAAGAAAATGGATAAGGCTGAAATCTGGACCTTAATAGAGCCTAATTTTAGGCCCAAATTCACTCCAGTTTGTAGGAAGTGAAGGAAACGGCCCAGATGGAATTCTTCCGTAGGAGCATTCCTGGCCTCACACCAAGAAACATAATTTCGCCATATACGGTGTAATGTTTTAACGTTACATCCTTCCTAGCCTTTATCAGCGTAGGGATGACCTCAACCGGAATGCTAGGATCCGGCATTCAACCGCCATGCCGTCAAATGCAGCTGCGGTAAGTCTTGGAACAGACAGGGCCCCTGATGCAACAGGTCCTGTCTTAGAGGGAGAGGCCACAGATCTTCTGTGAGCATTTCCTGCAGATCCGGATACCAGGTCCTCCATGGCCAATCTGGAACAATGAGGATTGTTCTCACTCCTCTTTGTCTTATTATCCTCAACACCTTGGGTATGAGAGGAAGAGGAGGAAATACATAGACCGACCGGAACACCCACGGTGTCACTAGGGCGTCTACAGCTACTGCCTGAGGGTCTCTTGACCTTGCGCAATACCTCTGTAGCTTTTTGTTGAGCCAGGACGGCATCATGTCTATCTGTGGCAGTTCCCACCGACTTGTAATCTGTGCAAAGACTTCCTGATGAAGTCCCCACTCTCCCGGATGTAGGTCGTGTCTGCTGAGGATGTCTGCTTCCCAGTTGTCCACTCCCGGAATGAACACTGCTGACAGTGCGCTTGCGTGATTCTCCACCCAGCGAAGAATTCTGGTGGCTTGTGCCATCGCCACTCTGCTTCTTGTGCCGCCTTGGCGGTTTACATGAGCCACTGCGGTGACGTTGTCTGACTGGATCAGAACCGGTTGGTCGCAAAGTAAGGTCTCCGCTTGACGTAGGGCATTGTATATGGCCCTTAGTTCCAGGATGTTGATGTGAAGACAAGTCTCTTGACTTGACCAAAGACCTTGGAAATTTCTTCCCTGTGTGACTGCTCCCCAACCTTGGAGGCTTGCGTCTGTGGTCACCAGGATCCAGCCCTGAATGCTGAATCTGCGTCCCTCGAGAAGGTGAGCACTCTGCAGCCACCACAAGAGTGATACCCTGACCCTGGGGGACAGGGTGATCAACCAATGCATCTGTAAATGTGACCCGGACCACTTGTCCAGTAGGTCCCATTGGAAAGTCCTCGCATGGAACCTGCCGAATGGAATGGCCTCGTATGATGCCACCATCTTTCCCAGGACTCGAGTGCAGTGATGCACTGACACAAGTTTTGGTTTCAATAGGTTCCTGACAAGAGTCATGAGTTCCTGGGCCTTTTCTATCAGGAGATAAACCCTCTTCTGGTCTGTGTCCAGAATCATGCCCAAGAAAGACAGACGAGTAGTAGGAATCAACTGCGACTTCGGGATATTGAGAATCCAGCCGTGTTGCTGTAACACTTTCAGTGAAAGTGATACGCTGTTCAGCAACTGCTCTCTTGATCTCGCTTTTATGAGATCGCCCAAGTACGGGATAATTGTGACACCTTGCTTGCACAGGAGCACCATCATTTCCGCCATTACCTTGGTGAAAATTCTCAGGGCCATGGAGAGACCAAACAGCAACGTCTGAAATTGGCAATGACAGTCCTGTACCGCAAATCTGAGTTACGCCTGATGAGGTGGATAAATGGGGACATGAAGGTATGCATCCTGTACACAAATGCGGACAACAGGTGTCAAGCCGTGTGTTGCCTTTGTCAAGCTGTAATAAGTAGGGATAAGGACGTTAACCACCTCGGAACATCCTCCCTTATACGTCACCTGCAGCGCATTCATCATAAGTCAGTGACAAGTTCAAAAACTTTGGATGACAGCGGAAGCAGTCCACTAACCACTAAATCCCTTCCTCTTGTAACCAAGCTCCTGCAAACCACACCACCAACTCCCTCAGTGTCAATTTCCTCCTTAGACAGGAGAGCCAATAGTCCTGCAGGCCATGTCACTGGCAAGTCTGACGAGTCCTCTCCTGCCTGGGATTCCTCCGATGCATCCTTGAGTGTAACGCCTACTGCTGCTGGCGCTGCTGTTGTTGCTGCTGGGAGTCGATCGTCATCCCAGAGGGGAAGTCGGAAGACCACTTGTACTTCTTCCAGTAAGCAATTGACTGTCCAACAGTCCTTTGCGAGGAAGATGAAATATCACAGCAGTCATCCTGCTGCAAAGTGGATAACTCAGGTCTGGGTGGTGAGAAACGTGGTTCCGGTATCCATCGTTAATTTAGAGGCAACTAGAGACTTGATTGAGGTACTGTGTCCCCGGTACCAAATACCCTCTAGGTTCCATTTCTCTAGGCAGGCGATACCGAAAATGTACACAGACCTCAGAAAAAGAGTCACCAGTGTCCTAAAAAATGCAGTTGTACCCAATGTCCACTTGTCTGTGGTTAAGTGGAGCAGGGCAGACTCAGGACTATATGACTGTGACAGCCCACTGGGTAGATGTATTGCCTCCCGCAGCAAGAACAGCAGCGGCGGCACCAGTAGCAGCATCTCGCAATTGCCAACTCGTTCCTAGGCAGGCTACGCTTTGTATCACCGCTTTCCATAAGAGGCACACAGCTGACAACCACTTACGGAAACTGAGGAACATCATCGCAGAATGGCTTACCCCAATTGAACTCTCCTGGGGATTTGTGACATCGGACAACGCCACCAATATTGTGCGTGCATTACATCTGGGCAAATTCCAGCACGTCCCATGTTTTGCACATACATTGAACTTGGTGGTGCAGAATTATTTAAAAAACGACAGGGGCGTGCAAGAGATGCTGTCGGTGGCCCGAAGAATTGCGGGCCACTTTATGCCTTCAGCCACCGCATGCCGAAGACTGGAGCACCACCAAACATTCCTGAACCTGCCCTGCCATCATCTGAAGCAAGAGGTGGTAGCGAGGTGGAATTCAACCCTCTATATGCTTCAGAGGATGGAGGAGCAGCAAAAGGCCATTCAAGCCTATACATCTGCCCACGATATAGGCAAAGGAGGGGGAATGCACCTGACTCAAGCGCAGTGGAGAATGATTTCAACGTTGTGCAAGGTTCTGCAACCCTTTGAACTTTCCACACGTGAAGTCAGTTCAGACACTGCCAGCCTGAGTCAGGTCATTCCCCTCATCAGGCTTTTGCAGAAGAAGCTGGAGACATTGAAGGAGGAGCTAAAACAGAGCGATTCAACTAGGCATGTGGGACTTGTGGATGGAGACCTTAATTTGCTTAACCAGGATTCAATCTGTTGAAATCAGAGCACTACATTTTGGCCGCCGTGCTCGATCCTAGATTTAAAACCTACATTGTATCTCTCTTTCCGGCAGACACAAGTCTGCAGAGGTTCAAAGACCTGCTGGTGAGAAAATTGTCAAGTCAAGCGGAACGTGACCCGTCAACAGCTCCTCCTTCACATTCTCCCGCAACTGGGGGTGCGAGGAAAAGGCTAAGAATTCCGAGCCCACCCGTTGGCGGTGATGCAGGACAGTCTGGAGTGAGTGCTGACATCTGGTCCAGACTGAAGGACCTGGCAACGATTACTGACATGTCGTCTACTGTCACTGCATATGATTCTGTCACCTTTGAAAGAATGGTGGAGAAAAAGAGGCAATTTGGAGGCCCTTGCACAAACTGGCTTTATTCTACCTAAGTTGCCCTCCCTCCAGTGTGTACTCCGAAAGAGTGTTTAGTGCGGCCGCTCACCTTGTCAGCAATCGGCGTACAAGGTTACTTCCAGAAAATGTGGAGAAGATGATGATCATCAAAATTAATTATAATCAATTCCTTCGTGGAGACATTCACCAGCAATTGCCTCCAGAAAGTACACAGGGATCTGAGATGGTGGATTCCAGTGGGGACGAATTAATAATCTGTGAGGAGGGGGATGTACACAGTGAAAGGGGTGAGGAATCGGAGGATGATGAGGTGGACATCTTGCCTCTGTAGAGCCAGTTTGTGCAAGGAGAGATTGATTGATTCTTTTTTGGTGGGGGCCCAAACCAACCAGTCATTTCAGTTAGTCGTGTGGCAGACCCTGTCGCTGAAATGATGGGTTCGTCAATGTTTTTCTTTTCAATCTAAACCCCTGCAGTTTTCTGTAAGCATCTGCTTCGCAATGATGATCAACAAGTCACAAGGGAAAACACTCAGGGCTGGAGGCGTAGATCTTAGGACCAGCTGCTACAAGCATGGCAGAGGTGTCACTATCACTGGTGACACCCAGAGAGGCGGCGAGGGAGATTGTAATGCAGTGCGCGCAGATAAGCAGCGCAATGGTAAAAAGGAGGCATGGTCTCATAGGTAGGGGCGTGACCTGAATCACCATTTTGTTGCTGCGGGTATCCCGGGGGTTGGGGGCTGTACCCGGGGACTAGTGTGTGGGTGGTGCTGGCTCCTGCACAGTGACAGAAACTGGGTGTTGCACGTAATGTCACAGTAAAACACCCATATTCTGTCACTGAAGAAGAGCCGGCACTTTGGTGTCACCCCACTTGGCGGGTGACACTCGGGTGTGTGCCGCAACCCCGTTGTGATGCCACTGACCGATGGGAAGCTTTACGTGGCTTACCCATGTGTTAGTAGCCCCAAGCATCTTTTGTGTTAGTCCCTGAAGAAAAACTTCAAATATTGTTTACAATTTTGTAATCAATGGCCTAATTCAGTAAGGATTGCAAATTCTGCTAAGTAACAGAATTTGCAATCCTTTGGTTCGCATGCTGGGGCCACCCATCACAGGGCATGGCCACCCAGCATGCCGCCTCCCTTCTTGACCACGCTGAAATTGCAGTCTCAGTGCAGTTCAGCGTGATCATAAAAAATGGGTTAGCCTCCTGTTGGTGCAGACTGTACGTGTGCGCAGGAAGCCGCCACCATTTTTGTGATCGCAACGGCTGCATGTGATGTCATGCAGCCGCTCTGACCACGCCTCCTGTTTCTCCGTTGAAGCCCTGCCCCCGCACCGCTCCATCTCCGACTTTGAAATGGAGTGTTGCTGACCCCCCCCCGCACCGATTGACAGTCACAGAAAATGCAGGCGCATGCGTATGCTCTTAGCAATTTTTGCAGTTGGATTGCTTATTGTGATTGCAATCCAACCTGAATCAGGCTCTATTACCTATCACAATGCACTGCAGGTAGTACAAAATGGGGTTAATATAGGAGAAAACCCCCCAGAGCTGTGCTCCTTAACTGTCCCTGGTGGCTAGTGGAGCGGCTGCCAAGTAATCAGTGTCCACGCCAGTGCGCACACGGCCCGCCCCCTACAGCCATGCTGGATCACGGTATAGTGTGGGCACCTTACCTCCCTTTCATCAGCGGCCTCGTGATCCCGGAGGGCGGTGTGTGTGTGACTGACCTTAGGAAGAAACCGGAGCCTCCGCTGCAGTGACCCAGCAACCAGGGCACGGGAGTATACTGCGCCGCTGGGAGTGATGGAGCTGCAGTAAAGATGTCTATTAGACCTAGCCTGCTGCCTACCCCACAGAAGAAATGAATGTGTCACACCCATTGGCAGCAACATTAGAATAGCTGCTGATGGGCACAATTGAGAAAGGAAGGGGGGAAAACATTTGAATCCAGCACATATATGTAATTTGAATATGTAATTTGTACCTTCCTACTTTAAAATGTAATGGATGAACCTCACCCTGTGAGAACTATCTTCATGTGTGACTCAGGCAGGGGTGATAGGGAGATAGTGGGCAGCAGATCACTGCCTCGCTGACAGCAGCACATCCCTGCTTCACTGACAGCAGCACATCCCTGCCTCATTGACAGCAGCACATACCTGCCTCACTTATAGCAGCACATCCCTGCCTCACTGGCAGCAGCAGATCACTGCATCACTGACAGCAGCACATCCCTGCCTCACTGGCAGCAGCAGATCCCTGCCTTACTGACAGCTGTATATAGGGCCTAATTCAGACCTGATCTCTGCTGTGCATATTCACACAACAGGAGATCAGGTCTGAAGTGTGTGTGTGTGTGCTGGTGCCGCAGTGCACCGGCACATGCCAGAGATGCGATCAGCATCTCTGCCCAGTGAGCGCCTCTGCCAACACATACTTATCTTGCATATGAGATCTCTTGATCATGAAGATAGTTCTCACAGGGTGAGGTTCATCCATTACATTTTAAAGTAGGAAGGTACAAATTACATATTCAAATTACATATATGTGCTGGATTCAAATGTTTTCCCCCCTTCCTTTCTCAATTGTGCCCATCAGCAGCTATTCTAATGTTGCTGCCAATGGGTGTGACACATTCATTTCTTCTGTGGGGTACACTGGACTCCACAAGGATTCACATTGGGGTGTAGAGTAGGATCTTGATCTGAGGCACCAACAGGCTCAAAGCTTTTGACTGTTCCCAAGATGCTCAGCGCCCCCTGCTCTATAACCTCGCTTCCATGAACAGGGAGCTCAGTTTGTAGTTGGTGCCTTCAGTAGCAGGACACTTAACAGGGGGCTGCCTCAGGCAGCCTATACTTAGCTATTAATTTTGACAAGAAAAGAAGAACTTTTTTTATAAGAATGTACAAGGGCTGCAGCAGGCTAGGTCTAATAGACATCTTTACTGCAGCTCCATCACTCCCAGCGGCGCAGTATACTCCCGTGCCCTGGTTGCTGGGTCACTGCAGCGGAGGCTCCGGTTTCTTCCTAAGGTCAGTCACACACACACCGCCCTCCGGGATCACGAGGCCGCTGATGAAAGGGAGGTAAGGGGCTTCTGTGCCCACACTATACCGTGATCCAGCGTGGCAGTAGGGGGCGGGCCGTGTGCGCACTGGCGTGGACACTGATTACTGGGCAGCCGCTCCACTAGCCAACAGGGACAGTTAAGGAGCACAGCTCTGGGGGGTTTTCTCCTATATTAACCCCATTTTGTACTACCTGCAGTGCATTGTGATAGGTAATAGAGCCTGATTCAGGTTGGATTGCAATCACAATAAGCAATCCAACTGCTAAAATTGCTAAGAGCATACGCATGCGCCTGCATTTTCTGTGACTGTCAATCGGTGCGGGGGGGGTCAGCAACACTCCATTTCAAAGTCGGAGATGGAGCGGTGCGGGGGCAGGGCTTCAACGGAGAAACAGGAGGCGTGGTCAGAGCGGCTGCATGACATCACATGCAGCCGTTGCGATCACAAAAATGGTGGCGGCTTCCTGCGCACACGTACAGTCTGCACCAACAGGAGGCTAACCCATTTTTTATGATCACGCTGAACTGCACTGAGACTGCAATTTCAGCGTGGTCAAGAAGGGAGGCGGCATGCTGGGTGGCCATGCCCTGTGATGGGTGGCCCCAGCATGCGAACCAAAGGATTGCAAATTCTGTTACTTAGCAGAATTTGCAATCCTTACTGAATTAGGCCATTGATTACAAAATTGTAAACAATATTTGAAGTTTTTCTTCAGGGACTAACACAAAAGATGCTTGGGGCTACTAACACATGGGTAAGCCACGTAAAGCTTCCCATGGGTCAGTGGCATCACAACGGGGTTGCGGCACACACCCGAGTGTCACCCGCCAAGTGGGGTGATACCAAAGTGCCGGCTCTTCTTCAGTGACAGAATATGGGTGTTTCACTGTGACATTACGTGCAACACCCAGTTTCTGTCACTGTGTAGGAGCCAGCACCACTCACACACTAGTCCCCGGGTACAGCCCCCAACCCCCGGGATACCCGCAGCAACAAAATGGTGATTCAGGAAACGCCCCTACCTATGAGACCATGCCTCCTTTTTACCATTGCGCTGCTTATCTGCGCGCACTGCATTACAATCTCCCTCGCCGCCTCTCTGGGTGTCATCAGTGATAGTGACACCTCTGCCATGCTTGTAGCAGCTGGTTCTAAGATCTACGCCTCCAGCCCTGAGTGTTTTCCCTTGTGACTTGTTGATCATCATAGCGAAGCAGATGCTTACAGAAAACTGCAGGGGCTTAGATTGAAAAGAAAAACATTGACGAACCCATCATTTCAGCGACAGGGTCTGCCACACGACTGACTGAAATGACTGGTTGGTTTGGGCCCCCACCAAAAAAAAATCAATCAATCTCTCCTTGCACAAACTGGCTCTACAGAGGCAAGATGTCCACCTCATCATCCTCCGATTCCTCACCCCTTTCACTGTGTACATCCCCCTCCTCACAGATTATTAATTCGTCCCCACTGGAATCCACCATCTCAGATCCCTGTTTACTTTCTGGAGGCAATTGCTGGTGAATGTCTCCACGGAGGAATTGATTATAATTAATTTTAATGATCATCATCTTCTCCACATTTTCTGGAAGTAACCTTGTACGCCGATTGCTGACAAGGTGAGCGGCCGCACTAAACACTCTTTCGGAGTACACACTGGAGGGAGGGCAATTTAGGTAGAATAAAGCCAGTTTGTGCAAGGGCCTCCAAATTGCCTCTTTTTCTCCACCATTCTTTCAAAGGTGACAGAATCATATGCAGTGACAGTAGACGACATGTCAGTAATCGTTGCCAGGTCCTTCAGTCTGGACCAGATGTCAGCACTCACTCCAGACTGCCCTGCATCACCGCCAGCGGGTGGGCTCGGAATTCTTAGCCTTTTCCTCGCACCCCCAGTTGCGGGAGAATGTGAAGGAGGAGCTGTTGACGGGTCACGTTCCGCTTGACTTGACAATTTTCTCACCAGCAGGTCTTTGAACCTCTGCAGACTTGTGTCTGCCGGAAAGAGAGATACAATGTAGGTTTTAAATCTAGGATCGAGCACGGCGGCCAAAATGTAGTGCTCTGATTTCAACAGATTGAATCCTGGTTAAGCAAATTAAGTGCTCCATCCACAAGTCCCACATGCCTAGTTGAATCGCTCTGTTTTAGCTCCTCCTTCAATGTCTCCAGCTTCTTCTGCAAAAGCCTGATGAGGGGAATGACCTGACTCAGGCTGGCAGTGTCTGAACTGACTTCACGTGTGGAAAGTTCAAAGGGTTGCAGAACCTTGCACAATGTTGAAATCATTCTCCACTGCGCTTGAGTCAGGTGCATTCCCCCTCCTTTGCCTATATCGTGGGCAGATGTATAGGCTTGAATGGCCTTTTGCTGCTCCTCCATCCTCTGAAGCATATAGAGGGTTGAATTCAACCTCGTTACCACCTCTTGCTTCAGATGATGGCAGGGCAGGTTCAGGAATGTTTGGTGGTGCTCCAGTCTTCGGCATGCGGTGGCTGAAGGCAGAAAGTGGCCCGCAATTCTTCGGGCCACCGACAGCATCTCTTGCACGCCCCTGTCGTTTTTTAAATAATTCTGCACCACCAAGTTCAATGTATGTGCAAAACATGGGACGTGCTGGAATTTGCCCAGATGTAATGCACGCACAATATTGGTGGCGTTGTCCGATGTCACAAATCCCCAGGAGAGTTCAATTGGGGTAAGCCATTCTGCGATGATGTTCCTCAGTTTCCGTAAGAGGTTGTCAGCTGTGTGCCTCTTATGGAAAGCGGTGATACAAAGCGTAGCCTGCCTAGGAACGAGTTGGCAATTGCGAGATGCTGCTACTGGTGCCGCCGCTGCTGTTCTTGCTGCGGGAGGCAATACATCTACCCAGTGGGCTGTCACAGTCATATAGTCCTGAGTCTGCCCTGCTCCACTTAACCACAGACAAGTGGACATTGGGTACAACTGCATTTTTTAGGACACTGGTGACTCTTTTTCTGAGGTCTGTGTACATTTTCGGTATCGCCTGCCTAGAGAAATGGAACCTAGAGGGTATTTGGTACCGGGGACACAGTACCTCAATCAAGTCTCTAGTTGCCTATAAATTAACGATGGATACCGGAACCACGTTTCTCACCACCCAGACCTGAGTTATCCGCTTTGCAGCAGGATGACTGCTGTGATATTTCATCTTCCTCGCAAAGGACTGTTGGACAGTCAATTGCTTACTGGAAGAAGTACAAGTGGTCTTCCGACTTCCCCTCTGGGATGACGATCGACTCCCAGCAGCAACAACAGCAGCGCCAGCAGCAGTAGGCGTTACACTCAAGGATGCATCGGAGGAATCCCAGGCAGGAGAGGACTCGTCAGACTTGCCAGTGACATGGCCTGCAGGACTATTGGCTCTCCTGTCTAAGGAGGAAATTGACACTGAGGGAGTTGGTGGTGTGGTTTGCAGGAGCTTGGTTACAAGAGGAAGGGATTTAGTGGTTAGTGGACTGCTTCCGCTGTCATCCAAAGTTTTTGAACTTGTCACTGACTTATGATGAATGCGCTGCAGGTGACGTATAAGGGAGGATGTTCCGAGGTGGTTAACATCCTTATCCCTACTTATTACAGCTTGACAAAGGCAACACACGGCTTGACACCTGTTGTCCGCATTTGTGTACAGCATGCATACCTTCATGTCCCCATTTATCCACCTCATCAGGCGTAACTCAGATTTGCGGTACAGGACTGTCATTGCCAATTTCAGACGTTGCTGTTTGGTCTCTCCATGGCACTGAGAATTTTCACCAAGGTAATGGCGGAAATGATGGTGCTCCTGTGCAAGCAAGGTGTCACAATTATCCCGTACTTGGGCGATCTCATAAAAGCGAGATCAAGAGAGCAGTTGCTGAACAGCGTATCACTTTCACTGAAAGTGTTACAGCAACACGGCTGGATTCTCAATATCCCGAAGTCGCAGTTGATTCCTACTACTCGTCTGTCTTTCTTGGGCATGATTCTGGACACAGACCAGAAGAGGGTTTATCTCCTGATAGAAAAGGCCCAGGAACTCATGACTCTTGTCAGGAACCTATTGAAACCAAAACTTGTGTCAGTGCATCACTGCACTCGAGTCCTGGGAAAGATGGTGGCATCATACGAGGCCATTCCATTCGGCAGGTTCCATGCAAGGACTTTCCAATGGGACCTACTGGACAAGTGGTCCGGGTCACATTTACAGATGCATTGGTTGATCACCCTGTCCCCCAGGGTCAGGGTATCACTCTTGTGGTGGCTGCAGAGTGCTCACCTTCTCGAGGGACGCAGATTCAGCATTCAGGGCTGGATCCTGGTGACCACAGACGCAAGCCTCCAAGGTTGGGGAGCAGTCACACAGGGAAGAAATTTCCAAGGTCTTTGGTCAAGTCAAGAGACTTGTCTTCACATCAACATCCTGGAACTAAGGGCCATATACAATGCCCTACGTCAAGCGGAGACCTTACTTTGCGACCAACCGGTTCTGATCCAGTCAGACAACGTCACCGCAGTGGCTCATGTAAACCGCCAAGGCGGCACAAGAAGCAGAGTGGCGATGGCACAAGCCACCAGAATTCTTCGCTGGGTGGAGAATCACGCAAGCGCACTGTCAGCAGTGTTCATTCCGGGAGTGGACAACTGGGAAGCAGACATCCTCAGCAGACACGACCTACATCTGGGAGAGTGGGGATTTCATCAGGAAGTCTTTGCACAGATTACAAGTCGGTGGGAACTGCCACAGATAGACATGATGCCGTCCCGGCTCAACAAAAAGCTACAGAGGTATTGCGCAAGGTCAAGAGACCCTCAGGCAGTAGCTGTAGACGCCCTAGTGACACCGTGGGTGTTCCGGTCGGTCTATGTATTTCCTCCTCTTCCTCTCATACCCAAGGTGTTGAGGATAATAAGACAAAGAGGAGTGAGAACAATCCTCATTGTTCCAGATTGGCCACGGAGGACCTGGTATCCGGATCTGCAGGAAATGCTCACAGAAGATCTGTGGCCTCTCCCTCTAAGACAGGACCTGTTGCATCAGGGGCCCTGTCTGTTCCAAGACTTACCGCGGCTGCGTTTGACGGCATGGCGGTTGAATGCCGGATCCTAGCATTCCGGTTGAGGTCATCCCTACGCTGATAAAGGCTAGGAAGGATGTAACGTTAAAACATTACACCGTATATGGCGAAATTATGTTTCTTGGTGTGAGGCCAGGAATGCTCCTACGGAAGAATTCCATCTGGGCCGTTTCCTTCACTTCCTACAAACTGGAGTGAATTTGGGCCTAAAATTAGGCTCTATTAAGGTCCAGATTTCAGCCTTATCCATTTTCTTTCAAAAAGAATTGGCTTCTCTTCCAGAAAATCAGACTTTTGTAAAAGGAGTGCTGCATATTCAGCCTCCTTTTGTGCCTCCGGTGGCACCTTGGGACCTTAACGTGGTGTTAAGTTTTCTAAAATTACACTGGTTTGAACCACTTAAAACAGTGGAGTTAAAATATCTCACATGGAAGGTGGTCATGTTATTAGCCTTGGCTTCGGCTAGGCGAGTGTCGGAATTAGCGGCTTTGTCACATAAAAGCCCATATTTGGTATTCCATGTGGATAGAGCGGAATTGCAGACCCGTCCTCAATTCCTACCAAAAGTGGTCTCATCTTTTCATATGAACCAACCTATTGTGGTGCCTGTGGCTACGCGTGACTTGGAGGATTCCGAGTTACTTGATGTGGTTAGGGCTTTGAAAATTTACGTGGCCAGGACGGCTAGAGTCAGGAAAACTGAAGCGCTGTTTGTCCTGTATGCAACCAACAAGATTGGTGCCCCTGCTTCAAAGCAGGCTATTGCTCGCCGGATTTGTAACACGATTCAGCAAGCGCATTCTATGGCTGGATTGCAGTTACTGAAATCGGTCAAGGCCCATTCCACGAGGAAAGTGGGCTCTTCTTGGGCGGCTGCCCGAGGGGTCTCGGCACTACAGCTGTGTCAAGCTGCTACTTGGTCGGGTTCACACACCTTTGCAAAATACTATAAGTTTGATACCCTGGCTGAGGAGGAACTCATGTTTGCTCAATCGGTGCTGCAGAGTCATCCGCACTCTCCCGCCCGTTTTGGAGCATTGGTATAATCCCCATGGTCCTTACGGAGTCCCCAGCATTCTCTAGGACGTTAGAGAAAATAAGATTTTAAACCTACTGGTAAATCTTTTTCTCGTAGTCCGTAGAGGATGCTGGGCGCCCGTCCCAAGTGCGGACTACTTCTGCAATACTTGTATATAGTTATTGCTTCAATAAGGGTTATGTTATATTTGCATCGGTCCTGCACTGATGCTATGTTGTTTTTTCATACTGATAACTGGGTAGTTTATCACAAGTTATACGGTGTGATTGGTGTGGCTGGTATGAATCTTGCCCTGGATTAACAAAATCCTTTCCTCATACTGTCCGTCTCCTCTGGGCACAGTTTCTCTAACTGTGGCATAGAGGGAGGAGCCAGTGCACACCCAGAACTAAAGTCTTTCTTAAAGTGCCCATGTCTCCTGTGGAGCCCGTCTATCCCCATGGTCCTTACGGAGTCCCCAGCATCCTCTACGGACTACGAGAAAAATATTTACCGGTAGGTTCAAAATCTTATTTTCTACTTTATTCTTTTCTATCCTAGTTTATTACGACCAACTCTCATCCAAGGAGTTTGATATTCTACTACCTGCATGCAATTTAAATTGCTTAAATTGTTTATATGGTTGATTTGTCCTTCACAATCCATAATCTGCAACTTGGATGTACTTGTGTCATTGAAAATCTTATAATAAAAATGTATATACAGATACTCAACCTGTATATTGAAAAAAAAAAAGTTATAAGACATATGCATTCAATATTTGAAGAAACAAAATAAAATAAAGCTATCTATTGGGTTTCACAAACAAGCACATTGGAAGACTTGACTACTGTTAAAAGACATGCATTACATGGTATAGAGCCACAAACCACAATGTAGTAAAATAAAACCAAACTTACATGTGTATCAAACCTATGTGAGGCTTACATTGATAGTGCAAGATCAACACTCTATCAACTGTGCAAACTAGACTGCACATAAATGCCATAAAATTTATCTGAGATTTTAGTAAATCAGGCCCGTTGCTGTCCGGGTCACGCAGCCGTCACGGCCCGCCCCCATACGGTCCGGTCATGTCTGCGTTGTCCTGACTGTGCCCCCAAAATGGCGGCACAACGCCGCTGGCCCGACTCCTCCTGCCTAGTGACCGCCTCTGCCTGTCAATCAGGCAGAGGCGCTCACTGGGCAGAGATGCTGATCGCATCTCTGGCATGTGCCGGTGCACTGCGGCACCAGCACACACGCACTTCAGACCTGATCTCCTGTTGTGTGAATATGCACAGCAGGGATCAGGTCTGAATATACAGCTGTCAGTAAGGCAGGGATGTGCTGCTGCCAGTGAGGCAGGGATGTGCTGCTGGTAGTGAAGCAGTGATGTGCTGCTGTCAGCGAAGCAGTGCTGTGCTGCTGTCAGCGAGACAGGGATGTGCTGCTGTCAGCGAGGCAGGGATGTGCTGCTGTCAGCGAAGCAGGGATGTGCTGCTGTCAGCGAGGCAGGGATGTGCTGCTGTCAGCGAGGCAGGGATGTGCTGCTGTCAGCGAGGCAGGAATGTGCTGCTGTCAGCGAGGCAGGGATGTGCTGCTATAAGTGAGGTAGGGATGTGCTGCTGTCATTGAAGCAGGAATGTGCTGCTGCAGTGAGGCAGAGATATGCAGCCCACTATCTCCCTATCACCCCTGCCTGAGTCACACACTTTCCCTGTCACCCCTGCCTCAGTTACCCACTATCTCCCAGTCACCGCTGCCTCAGTCAACCACTATATCTGCGATCCCTGCCTCAGTCACCCACTATACCAGTCACCCCTGCTTTAGTCACCCACTGTCACCCTATCACCCCTGCTTCAGTCACCCACTATCCCTGTCAACCCTGCCTCAGTCACCCACTATCTCCCAGTCACCCCTGCCTCAGTCAGCCACTATCCCTGTCACCCCTGCCTCAGTCTCTTACTGTCCCTGTCACCCCTGCCACAGTCATCCACTATCTCCCTATCACCCCTGCCTTAGTCATTTATTATACCTGTCACCCACTTTCTTCCCATACTTACCCAACCCCTTCCTATCACCCCTCCCTCAGTAACCCACTATCTCCCTGTCACCCACTATCTCCCAGTCATCCCTGCCTCAGTCACCTACTGACACCAGTGCAGACATTTCTGCTGCGGCCTCTCCACTCTCCAGCGTGAACGTCCTGACGACTGAGGAAATCCGCTTCCTAGTTGAGGACTCCGGAAATGAACACTGCCGATATTGCTGTCAGATGACTTTCTACCCAACGGAGGATTTTTGATACTTCCAGCTTTGCCATGCAGTTTCGAGTGCCGCCTTGATGATTTGTGTACACTACCGTGGTGGCGTTGTCAGATTGTACTTGAACAGGCCTGTTCTGTACTAGAGGCAGGGCCAGTGTCAATTAATTGAACACTGCCTGCAATTCCAGAATGTATATCAGGAGGAGAGATTCCTCCCTGGTCCACTGACCCTGGAGAAAGTGTTGCTCCAACACCATGGCCCAGCCCAAAAGACTGGCATCCATTGTCAGGAGGACACAGTTGGAGATCCAGAAGGGATGGTCCCTGCTCAACTGTTGGACCTGTAGCCTCCAGCTCAGTGTCAGACGAACCTCCGGAGTCAAGGAGATCATTTGAGACATCATCCGATGAGGCAGGCCGTCCCACTTGGAGAGGATTAACCTCTGCAGAGGGCGGTAATGAAATTGAGCGTACTCTACCATATCGAAAGCCGACACCATGAGGTCTAGTACTTGCATCGCCATGTGTATCAACACTCTTGGGCGAGAGAGGACGATACTGTCCTGAATTTTCAGGACTTTCTCTGGAGACAGAAACAATTGTTGGCTGTGTGTGTCCAGCAGTGCCCCTAGGTGCACAATGTTCCGAGCAGGGACCAGCGAGGACTTTTTTCAGTTGATGAGCCACCCGTGGACTTTTAGGAATTGGACCGCCAGTTCCAGATAACTGTGGAGAACCTCTTGGGAGTTCACCAGGATCAGCAAGTCGTCCAGATTTGGCAGGATCCTGATTCTCTGATGGTGAAGGGTCGTCATCACGGCCATGACCTTGGTGAATATCCGAGGTGCCGTGGCCAAACCAGAAGGCAGGACTTGAAATCCAAAAACAAACCAGGCACAACACTGCTTAGCTTCCATCATCAGATGAGATTGGACCAGTGGCGTAACTACTGCCCCCGCAGTCCTCGCGGTGGCTTGGGGGCGAGGGGCTGCGGGGGCGCCACTGATTTACAGCAGACTGACATGCGGACGAGCGTCCGCATGTCAGTCTGCAGTCTCCTTCCCTCCGCCGCTTTTTGGAGGGACACGGAGGGCACACAGCGCGCCTCCCTGTGTCCCTCCTGCTGCATCATCTCCGGCGGCCGCGGGTCTAATAGGGGGAAGTGCCGTCCGTGAGCTCTAATTGGCTCACGAACCAGCACTTCCCCCTATTAGACCCGCGGCCGCCGGAGATGATGCAGCAGGAGGGACACAGGAGAGACGAGCTGTGCTCTCCGTGTCCCTCCAAAAAGCGACGGCGGGGGGGGGGGTAAATATCTGGCACTGGGGGCATATATGGCACGGGGGGGGGGAGGGAGGAATATCTGGCACTGGGGCATTTCTGGCACTAGGGGGAATATCTGGCACTGGGGGCATATCTGGCACTGGGGGGGATATCTGGCACTGGGGCATATATGGCACTGGGGGGGAATATCTGGCACTGGGGGCATATATGGCACTGGGGGGGGTATCTGGCACTGGGGGCATATATGGCACGGGGGGCATATATGGCACTGGGGGGAATATCTGGCACTGGGGGCATATATGGCACTGGGGGGGAATATCTGGCACTGGGGGCATATGTGTACCTGGCACATGGGGGGGACGACTATATTTGGCACTGGGGCATGTAAGTACCTGGCACCGTGGGGGAATATCTGGCACTGGGGACATATGTGGCACTGGGAGCACAGCCCTAGCAACAAGGACTACCTCCTAGCAACGAGCATGACACCCAGTGCATGAAACATCTGGCAACGAGCATGACACCCAGTGCATGAAACACCTGGCAACGAGCATGACACCCAGTGCATGAAACCCCTGGCAACGAGCATGACACCCTGAGCATGAAAACCCCTGGCACCGTGCATGGAACCAAGAGCATGAAACCCCTGGCAACGAGCATGACACCCAGTGCATGAAACCCCTGACAACGAGCAGGTAATTGAAAAGTAATTAGAAGCCTTACTGTAGGACTTAATGTGTAATGGGCATTACGGTGTGTGGCATAATGTATCACGGACATTGCGGTGTGTGTCATAATGTGTCGCAGGCATTACGGTGTATGGTATACTATATCGCGGGCATTGTGATATGTGGTATAATGTCTCAGGGTCATTGCAGTGTGTGGCATAATGTATCACGGACATTGCGGTGTGTGTCATAATGTGTCAGGCATTACGGTGTGTGGTATACTATATCACGGGCATTGTGGTATGTGGTATAATGTCTCAGGGTCATTGCAGTGTGGCATAATACATAACGGGCATTGCGATGTGTGGCATAGGGTATAACGGGCAGGGCATTGCGGTATGTGTCACAGGCATTACGGTGTATGGTATACTATATCACGGGCATTGTGGTATAATGTCTCAAGGTCATTGCAGTGTGTGGCATAATGTGTCACAGGCATTGTATGTGCTATAATGTATTGGGCATTGCAGTGTGTGGCATAATGTATCACGGACATTGCGGTGTGTGTCATAATGTGTCACAGACATTGTATGTGCTATAATGTATCAGGGGCATTGCAGTGTGAAGCATAATGTATAACGGGCATTGCGATTCCTGTCATAATGTGTCACAGGCATTACGGTGTGTGGCATAATGTGTCACAGACATTACGGTGTGTGGCATAATGTGTCGGGGGCATTACAGTGTGTGCATATTGTGTCGTGCATTATTGTGTGCGGCATAATGTCTAAGGGCCATTGCAGTATGTGGCATAATGTATACTGGGCATTACTATAAGGAGGAAAAATGACAAATAATGTAAGGGGCATGAATCAGGATTATTTTTCTTTCCTGTGGTGGCAAACGTATGGGCGTGCAGGTTGCAAAACTGGGGTATAAGGTAGTCTTTTCCTGCAATGCCACGCCCCTTTATGCGAAACCACGCCCACTCCAACAAAACCACGCCCCTTTTTTGACGTGCGCGCCTTAGGCGCACGCATATTTATCCCTTTCTTGCTCCCAATTATGGAGCATGAAGGGGGGGGGGGGGGGGGGCGCCGAAGAATTTTTTGGCTTGGGGGAGAAAAATTTCTAGTTACGCCACTGGATTGGACATATCCAGTGTGATGCGGCTGTAGATGATTTTTGCTGTTTCTAACTTCTACATCAATGAATAAGTTTCAAAATAGAATGCATCAAGAGAACGGTGTTGGTAGTATAAAACTACCTACAGCACCTGGTATTCCCAGGTGGTCTCACATCCAAGAACAAACCAGGCCTAAGATCAGGTGATATTGGGCATATACAGTGTGGTGTGGCTGTAGATGAGCTTAGTGGTTTCTGTTAGAGTTCTACTTCTAACTACTCGTACATAAATGAATAAGCGGACGATTTATTAAACCTGGTGAAATGATAATTTGCATGGTGATAAAGTACCAGCCAATCAGCTCCTAATTGCCATGTCACAGGCTGGGTTTGAAAAATGACAGTTAGGAGCTGACTGGCTGGTACTTTATCACCTTGCACTTTATCAGTTCCCCAGGCTTAATAGATCTGCCCCAATGTTTCAAAATGGAATGCATCAAGAGAACGGTGTTGGTTTTGTAAAAATACACACAGCTCCTGGTATTTCCTGGTGGTCTCCCATCCAAGTACTAAAACCAGGACCAACACTGCTCAGCTTCCATGATCAGGAGAGATTGGGCAAATCCAGTGTGCTGTGGCTGTAGATGAGCTCGTGGTTTCTGTTAGAGCTCTTCTACTTCTAACTTCTGGTACATAAAAGAATATGTGTAAAAATTAAATGTACAGTACCAAGAAAAGGGTGTTGGTAGTTTAAAAACACCTAAAGAATCTGATAATACATGGATGGGAGACTGCTTGGTAGTAACAAAGTCCAATACTGCTTTGCTTCAAAGATCAAATGAGATTGGGCATATCCAGTGTGGTGTGGCTTTAGATAAGCTTTGTGGTTTCTGTTAGAGCTCTTCTACTTCTAACTACTGGTACATTAATGAATATGTATAAGGTTGTAGTTTATCCAATATCCCTTTACTACCTTACCTCCCCCCCCCCCTCCCCTCCCCTCCCCTCCCCTCCTTATAGCTTCCTTTGTTCTCTCCTCCTCGTATGTGCGTTATTTGTTTTCTCATACGTCCTAGAGGATGCTGGGATCACATTAAGAACCATGGGGTATAGACGGGATCCGCAGGAGACATGGGCACTTTAAGACTTTCAAAGGGTGTGAACTGTCTCCTCCCTCTATACCCCTCCTCCAGACTCCAGTTTTAGAATTGTGCCCAGTGAGACTGGATGCACTACAGGGGAGCTCTACTGAGTTTCTCTGAAAAGACTTATGTTAGTTTTTCTTATTTTCAGGGAGGCTGCTGGCAACAGTCTCCCTGCTTCGTGGAACTTAGGGGAGAGAAGTATGACCAACTTCTAGTGAGTTCAATGGCTCTGCTTCTGGCTGACAGGACACCATTAGCTCCTGAGGGTGCTGATCGCTGGGTACGCCTAGATGCCCACTCCCGTAGCCTGCCATCACCCCCTTACAGAGCCAGAAGTCAGAAGACAGGCGAGTAGCAGAAGAACAGAAGACTTCTTCTCCAGTGATGGCATTCTGAGGTACCACGCAGCGAGCGGAATGCTGTGCGCCATGCTTCCACACAAACACAGGCACTGCAGGGTGCAGGGCATGTGGGTGGGTGGGTGGGGGGGGGGCACCCTGGGCAGCATAAATTCCTCACAAAAGGCTGGCAAAAGTGGACATTAGTGCCTGGGCACTGTCCTTACCCCGCCAGCGTAATTAATTATTTGTTTCTGAGCGGGACAGAAGCGTGCCATTACAGCGGCGGGGCTTCTTCCTCACCTCACCAGCACATCTATAGAGCGTTACAAGTCTATCACTATAGAGTTTATTATTTCCCAGACTGTGTACTTTTGGCGCTGGGTTGTGAGCTGAAAAATCCTCTCTGTCCCTCTGACAGATTTACTGTAGGTCTATCCCCCATAAGCCGATGTGTCTGTGGGTACTTGGTACATGTGTGTCAACATGTCGGTGGCTGAATGTTTTTCCCAAGAGGAAACTATATTAGGAATGCAGACATATGATGGTGGCCCTGTTGGCACCACCAATAACTGACTGGGTGAAAGTTTCAATAATATCAGAGTGAGGTTGGATAAATCTGTGTCCCAGACACAGACGTAGAGAATAGATGTGATGTTCATGGCTATGCTTCTTTTCCCTCAGGCCCGCAAAAATGTTACTACACACTGATACTGACTCGGATACTGATTCCTATGTCGACCATAATATTTCCTGATTAGATCCAATATTGGCAAGGAGCATTCAGTACATGATTGTGGATATTAAGGACATATTAACATCACTGAGGACCCTGCTGTTCCTGACAAAGGGGTCTATATGTATGTATATATAGATATATAATGAAAGCTGATGTAACGTTTCTCCATCTCTGTTTGAGAAAGTCTGGGCCAGCTCGACAAGATGGCTTCAAATCCCCAAAAGGTTTCCGATTGTTTATTCATTTCCTGCTGCGGACAGAATAAAGTGGGAGTCACCCCCTGTTCTGCACGGGGCCCTGTCACAAATCCAGCGGATCGTATGCAGGAAGCTACATTATTTCTAGTTATGTAACCACGGGTACATTACTTAGACCTGCCATTACATGCGCATGGGTGAGTAGTAGTATTCAAGAATTGGTCGAATACCTTGTCTTCCGATATAGATATCTTGGAGAGATGGGATACTCCTTACGTTGGATCATATCAAGGACACTGCAGCATACTTACGACTGCAAGGGATATAGGACTCTTGAGTTCACGGGCCAATTTCATGGCAGTCTCGGATAGGAGGGCATTGTGGATTCACCAAGGGAATGCTGATGCTGACTCCAAGAAGAAAGGGAGTCTCTTCCCTATGAAGGTGAAGCCTTGTTTGGTGACTGCCTAGTTAATTTGATCTCGGCAGCTCCCGCAGGTAAGTCAACCTTCTTGCCCTATGTTCCCTCTCAACGGATGAAGACGCATCATTGTCTAACGCAGTCATTTTGTCCCAATAGATATGCAAGAAGTTAAGATTCCCCTTTCTTTGCAGGTAGAGGAAGGAGAAGAGGGAAGAGGTCTGTAGCCTCTTCAAGATCGCAGGAGCAGAGATCGTCCTCTGCTTCTGCCAAATCCACTGCATGACGCTGGGGCTCTCTTGCAGGAGCCCACACCAGTGGGGGCACGTCTAAAACACTTCAGTCAGTTCTGGATTAATTTGGACCTGGACTCGTGGGTTTTACAAATAGTGTCACAAGGGTACAAACTGGGGTTTCAAGACGTTCCCCCTCACCGATTGTTCAAATCGGCCTTAGTCAGCAGGGAGAAGGTTTTTATTCAAGCCTCTTCGTGCTCCCGAAGCCGGACGGCTCAGTCAGACCAATCTTAAATCAGACCATAATCATATATCGAATGGATTTTGCCAATTTTGGCTGTAACTTTGCATCATCGTAATCGACACCTGGAGTCAGAATCCGTGTCTGTATCTGTGTCAACAATCTGGGATAGTGGGCGCTTATGAGACCCTGACAGTCCCTGCAACATAGGATCAGGCATGGGTTGAGACCCTGACTGTCCCAAAGCTTCAGCCTTGTCTAATCTTTTGTGCAATGAGTTTACACTAGAATTTAAAACATTCCACATATCCATCCAATCAGCTGTCGGCGGAGACACCACATTCATTTGCTCCTGCTCCTCTCTAATATAGCCTTCTTCCTCAGACATGTCGACACACGTGTACCGACACACCACACACACAGGGAATGCTTTTTCTGAAGACAGTTTCCCCACAAGGCCCTTTGGAGAGACAGAGAGAGAGTATGCCAGCACACACCCCAGCGCTATATAACCCAGGAATACACAGTAACTTAATGTTTGCCCAGTAGTACTGCAGCATGTAATTTGCGCCAAATTATGTGCCCCCCTCCCCTCTTTTCAACTCTCTTGTCTACCGTGGTATAAGCAGGGGAGAGTCCGGGGAGCTTCCTCTCAGCGGTGCTGTGAAGAAAAAATGGCGCTGGTGAGTGCTGAGGGAGAAGCCCCGCACCCTCGGCGGCAGGCTTCTGTCCCGCTTAAACTGTAAAATTGGCGGGGGCTCATACATATATACAGTGCCCGGCTGTATATGTGTTATATTTTTGCCAAAAAGAGGTTTATATTGCTGCCCAGGGTGCCCCCCCCCCCCCTGCGCCCTGCACCCTTACAGTGACCGGAGTGTGTGAGGTGTATGGGAGCAATGGCGCACAGCTGCAGTGCTGTGCGTTACTTCAGTGAAGATCATGAAGTCTTCTGCCGCCTCTGAAGTCTTCTTTTCTTCTCATACTCACCCGGCTTCTATCTTCCGGCTCTGCAAGGGGGACGGAGGCGCGGCTCTGGGACGGACGGCGAGGGTGAGATCCTGCGTACCAATCCCTCTGGAGCTAATGGTGTCCAGTAGCCTAAGAAGCAGGACCTTGCAACTCAGAGAGTAGGGCTGCTTCTCTCCCCTCAGTCCCTCGATGAGGGAGTCTGTTGCCAGCAGTGCTCCCTGAAAATTAAAAACCTAACAAAATACTTTCTGTCAGAAAGCTCAGGAGAGCTCCTGAAAAGCACCCAGTCTCCACTGGGCACAGTATCAAACTGAGGTCTGGAGGAGGGGCATAGAGGGAGGAGCCAGTGCACACCCAGAACTAAAGTCTTTCTTAAAGTACCCATGTCTCCTGCGGAGCCTATCTATCCCCATGGTCCTTACGGAGTCCCCAGCATACTCTAGGACGTTAGAGAAAATAGGATTTTAATACCTACCGGTAAATCCTTTTCTCTTAGTCCGTAGAGGATGCTGGGCACCCGTCCCAGTGCGTACTGTGTCTGCAGTTATTAAATGGCCCTTAACTCCAGAACATTTATGTGGAGAAAACTTTCCTGACTTGACCATCTTCCTTGGATGTTTTCCCCCTGTGTGACTGCTCCCCAGCCTCGGAGGGTTGCATCCATGGTCCCTAGGATCCAGTCCTGGATCCCGAACCATCGCCCCTCTAGGAGGTGAGAACTGTGCAGCCACCAATGGAGTAAGATTCTGGTCTTGGAAGACAGGATTATCCTCCGGTGCATGTGTAGGTGGGATCCGGACCACTTGTCCAACAGGTCCCACTGGAACACTCTGGCATGGAACCTGCCAAACTGAATGGCCTCGTAGGCCGCAACCATCTTCCCCAGCAACAGAATGCATTGATGGATTAACACTCTTGCTGGTTTCAGAATTTGTTTGACCAGACTCTGGATCTCCAGAGCCTTTCCACTAGAAGAAAACCTCTTCTGTGTCCAGTATCACTCCCAAAAACAACAACCGCGTCATTGGGACCAACTGCAATTTTGGCAAGTTTAGGAGCCAACCATGTTGTTGAAGAACTGTCAGGGAGAGTAGATGTTTTGCACCAACTGGTCCCTGGATCTCGCCTTTATCAGGAGATCATCCAAGTACGGGATAATTGTGACTCCTTGCTTGCGAAGGAGAACCATCATTTCCACCATCACCCTGGTGAAAATCCTCGGAGCCGTGGACAGACCAAACGGCAACGTCTGAAATTGGTAATGACAATCCTGAATTGCAAACCTCAGGTAGCTTGATGCAGTGGCTAAACGGGAACATGTAATTAGGCATCCTTATGTCTACCAAAACCATGAAATCTCCTTCCTCCGGACTGGAGATCCCTACCCTGAGAGATTCCATCTTGAAATTGAATTTCTTTAGGTAGAAATTGAGGGATTTCAGATTTAAGATTGGTCTGACTGAGCCGTCCGGCTTCGGGAGCACGAAGAGGCTTGAATAAAAACCTTCTCCCTGCTGACTAAGGCCGATTTGAACAATCGGTGAGGGGGAACGTCTTGAAACCCCAGTTTGTACCCTTGTGACACTATTTGTAAAACCCACGAGTCCAGGTCCAAATTAATCCAGAACTGACTGAAGTGTTTTAGACGTGCCCCCACTGGTGTGGGCTCCTGCAAGAGAGCCCCAGCGTCATGCAGTGGATTTGGCAGAAGCAGAGGACGATCTCTGCTCCTGCGATCTTGAAGAGGCTACAGACCTCTTCCCTCTTCTCCTTCCTCTACCTGCAAAGAAAGGGGAATCTTAACTTCTTGCATATCTATTGGGACAAAATGACTGCGTTAGACAATGATGCGTCTTCATCCGTTGAGAGGGAACATAGGGCAAGAAGGTTGACTTACCTGCGGGAGCTGCCGAGATCAAATTAACTAAATGGTTGAAAATCTCTGTGCTACAGTATCCCCCTCACCGATTGTTCAAATCAGCCTTAGTCAGCAGGGAGAAGGTTTTTATTCAAGCCTCTTCGTGGTCCCGAAGCCGGATGGCTCAGTCAGACCAATCTTAAATCTGAAATCCCTTAATTTCTACCTAATGAAATTCAATTTCAAGATGGAATCTCTCAGGGTAGTGATCTCCAGTCCGGGGGATAAAGGAGATTTCATGGTTTTGGTAGACATAAAGGATGCCTACTTATATGTTCCCATTTAGCCACTGCATCAAGCTACCTGAGGTTTGCAATTCAGGATTGTCATTACCAATTTCAGACGTTGCCGTTTGGTCTGTCCACGGCTCCGAGGATTTTCACCAGGGTGATGGCGGAAATGATGGTTCTCCTTCGCAAGCAAGGAGTCACAATTATCCCGTACTTGGATGATCTCCTGATAAAGGCGAGATCCAGGGACCAGTTGGTGCAAAACATCTACTCTCCCTGACAGTTCTTCAACAACATGGTTGGCTCCTAAACTTGCCAAAATCGCAGTTGGTCCCAATGACGCGGTTGTTGTTTTTGGGAGTGATACTGGACACAGAAGAGGTTTTCTTCTAGTGGAAAGGCTCTGGAGATCCAGAGTCTGGTCAAACAAATTCTGAAACCAGCAAGAGTGTTAATCCATCAATGCATTCAGTTGCTGGGGAAGATGGTTGCGGCCTACGAGGCCATTCAGTTTGGCAGGTTCCATGCCAGAGTGTTCCAGTGGGACCTGTTGGACAAGTGGTCCGGATCCCACCTACACATGCACCGGAGGATAATCCTGTCTTCCAAGACTAGAATCTCACTCCATTGGTGGCTGCACAGTTCTCACCACCTAGAGGGGCGATGGTTCGGGATCCAGGACGGGATCCTAGGGACCACGGATGCAACCCTCCGAGGCTGGAGAGCAGTCACACAGGGGGAAAACATCCAAGGAAGATGGTCAAGTCTTCCTTGGATGTTTTCATCTCCACATAAATGTTCTGGAGTTAAGGGCCATTTAATAACTGCAGACACAGTACGCACTGGGACGGGTGCCCAGCATCCTCTACGGACTAAGAGAAAAGGATTTACCGGTAGGTATTAAAATCCTATTTTCTCTAACGTCCTAGAGGATGCTGGGGACTCCGTAAGGACCATGGGGATAGACGGGCTCCGCAGGAGACATGGGCACTTTAAGAAAGACTTTAGTTCTGGGTGTGCACTGGCTCCTCCCTCTATGCCCCTCCTCCAGAACTCAGTTTGATACTGTACCCAGTGGAGACTGGATGCTTTTCAGGAGCTCTCCTGAGCTTTCTGACAGAAAGTATTTTGTTAGGTTTTTAATTTTCAGGGAGCACTGCTGGCAACAGACTCCCTCATCGAGGGACTGAGGGGAGAGAAGCAGCCCTACTCTCTGAGTTGCAAGGTCCTGCTTCTTAGGCTACTGGACACCATTAGTTCCAGTGGGATTGGTACGCAGGATCTCACCCTCGCCGTCCGTCCCAGATCCGCGCCGCCGTCCCCCTCGCAGAGCCGGAAGATAGAAGCCGGGTGAGTATGAGAAGAAAAGAAGACTTCAGAGGCGGCAGAAGACTTCATGATCTTCACTGAGGTAACACACAGCACTGCAGCTGTGCGCCTTTGCTCCCATACACCTCACATACTCCGGTCACTGTAAGGGTGCAGGGCGCAGGGGGGGCGCCCTGGGCAGCAATATAAACCTCTTTCGCAAAAATATAACATATATACAGCTGGGCACTTTATATATGTATAAGCCCCCACCAATTTTACAGTTTAAGCGGGACAGAAGCCCGCCTCCGAGGGGGCGGGGCTTCTCCCTCAGCACTCACCAGCGCCATTTTTTCTCCACAGCACCGCTGAGAGGAAGCTCCCCGGACTCTACCCTGCTTATACCACGTTAGACAAGAGGGTTGAAAAGAGGGGTGGGGGGGGGCACATAATTCGCAAATTACATACAGCAGCACTACTGGGCAAACATTAAGTTACTGTTTTATTCCTGGGTTATATAGCGCTGGGGGGTGTGCTGGCATACTCTCTCTCTGTCTCTCCAAAGGGCCTTGTGGGGAAACTGTCTTCAGAAAAAGCATTCCCTGTGTGTGTAGTGTGTCGGTACACGTGTGTCGACATGTCTGAGGAATAAGGCTATATTAGAGAGGAGCGGGAGCAAATGAATGTGGTGTCTCCGCCGACAGCTGATTGGATGGATATGTGGAATGTTTTAAATGCTAGTGTAAACTCATTGCACAAAAGATTAGACAAGGCAGAAGCTTTGGGTCAGTCAGGGTTTCAACCCATGCCTGATCCTATGTTGCAGGGACTGTCAGGGTCTCATAAGCGCCCACTATCCCAGATTGTTGACACAGATACCGACACGGATTCTGACTCCAGTGTCGATTACGATGATGCAAAGTTACAGCCAAAATTGGCAAAATCCATTCGATTTATGATTATGGCAATAAAAGATGTTTTGCACATCACAGAGGAACCCCCTGTCGCTGACAAGAGGGTACATATGTACAAGGGAAAGAAGCCTGAGGTAACCTTTCCCCCCTCACACGAGCTGAACGAGTTATGTGAAAAAGCTTGGGAATCTCCAGATAAAAGACTGCAGATTTCCAAAAGGATTCTTATGGCGTATCCTTTCCCATCAACGGATAGGTTACGATGGGAATCCTCCCCTAGGGTGGACAAAGCATTAACACGCTTATCCAAGAAGGTAGCCCTCCCGTCCCAGGATACGGCTACCCTCAAAGAGTGTGCTAACCGCAAACAGGAGATTACACTGAAGTCCATTTATACACATTCAGGTACCTTACTCAGACCGGCAATTGCGTCGGCCTGGGTGTGTAGTGCTGTAGCGGCATGGACAAATACCTTATCTGAGGGGATGGATAGCCTAGACAAGGATACTATTTTATTGACCCTGGGGCATATAAGAGATGCTGTCCTATATATGTGTGTATGCAAACTACAGGTGGTGCTGCAGGGCCCACACCCTTTTACTTGTCTTGTAGAGCAGCTCTGAAGCTGTTACAGTGCCCAGCTGCTGCAAGAAATCAGCTTGAATGCTTCAGGGGCTTGGGCATGGCCAACATGAGCCCCACACCGAAGGAGGGTGGGGGTGTTTAATGCAAACTTGGGGTTATACAAGCGCCGCAAAAGGCCGCCATGCCCTGCATGCCCCTTTTCTCTTTTCATATACAGATGAGGGTTCCAGCCAACTTTGGCCCACTGCTTGGATGACATCACCGTATGCAAATCCGTCTGCTGCAGACCTTCCCCAAGGAATGCTTGCAATAGTTGTTGCATATGGTTTAATGTCTGAGGGTGCTTCAGTATTAGGCAGCCTTCCGCCCTCCCATGTTCATCTGAAAAGATGTGGTCTCCCTGCAGTTGTTGTCCCCAGACGAGAGTTCCCTTGTGCTTCCTCAGTTAAATCTCCTTAACTTGACGGGGGGGTGCCCGAGCAGCCGCCCTCCCCAGCCCTATTCCAACACATACTTATCTTGCATATGAGATCTCTTGATCATGAAGATAGTTCTCACAGGTTGAGGTTCATCCTGGCCCCGCTCCCCGCTGGAGAGCGCTGATGGGGACAGCAGCGGGGCTTCAGCAGAAGGGTGAGTATGTGTGGCCAGAGACCTCCCTTCCCATGTGCAGGCCTGCAGAGTCTGCCACGCAAGATGGGGCATGTGGCACTCTCCCTCCCAGGGGCTCTTCCAGATGTAGCTCCTCAGCAGTATTTTTCCCGGGCTGCGCGGCGCTCTCCCCGACTGGCATCCGCCCTGGAACACTGCCTTCCTCAATGCAACATCAGCAGGGGGCCCTGGCCTCATCACCATCCCAGGTCTTTCTCATGTATGTATCATGTATGTGTGTGTGATATATGTATGAATCATATATGTTTGTGATATATATATATATATATATATATGTGTATCTATCTATCTATCTATCTATCTATCTATCTATCTATCTATCTATCTATCTATCTATCTATCGTATGTGTGTGTATATATATGTATCTATCTATCTTGTATGTATGTGTTCTATCTATCTATCTATCTATCTATCTATCTATCTATCTATCTATCTATCGTGTGTGTGATATATGTATGTATCTATCATGTATGTGTTATATGTATGTATCACACCTTCCTCTATACATATACATACATACATACATACATACATACACACACCTATATCTGTACGTACACTGACATACACACACCAACATCTATACATAAACACGCTGACCCCTAAACGTACACCAACGTACCCACACCTGCATCTATACCTACACATGCTGACACGTGGACGTACACCGGCTTACCCACATGTGAATCTATACATACATGTGCTGACACCTGGACATACACTGATGTACCCACACCTAACATCTATACATACACATGCTAACACCTGGACGTATACAGACGTACCCACATTTGCATCCATGCATATATAGATGTAGGTGTGTGTACGTCAGTGTACGTCCAGGTGTCAACGCGTGTATGTATAGATGCAGGTGTGGGTACGTCTGTGTATGTCCAGGTGTCAGAATGTGTATGTATAGATGCAGGTGTGGGAAGGTCAGTGTAGGTTCAGGTGTCAGCGCGTGTATGTATAGATGCAGGTGCTTGTATGTCCAGATGTCAGTGCATGTATGTATAGATGCAAGTGTGGGTACGTCGGTGTATGTCCATTTGTCAGCGCGTGTATATATAGATGCAGGTGCTTGTATGTTGGTGTATGTCCAGGTGTCAGCATGTGTATGTATAGATGCAGGTGTGGAAATGTTGGTGTATGTCCAGGTGTCAGGGCGTGTATGTATGGATATTAGGTGTGGGTACATCAGTGTATGTCCAGGTGTTAGCGCATGTATGTATAGATGCAGGATAATAATCACACAGCGTGCCCCCCACCAACCACAAACCTCCCCAACCCCCCTGTATGACATAAACACCGCTAATTCCACTTACACACAATAATTTCAGTTTGCGACCAGGAGCCGGCAATGTATGTGCACCCAAATGAAGCCACTGTACATGCCCTGCAGGCTGCTATGTACTGCACAGGTGCAACAAATGTAAATGCCCTATCTTTAAAATGGGGCATATTTTACTAAATTAAAAAAACCTGTAACTTTCTGTAAAACCTTAACCCCAAAAGGCACTACACTAACATCGGGGTGTAGAGTTGGATCTTGATCCAAGGCACCAACAGGCTAAAGCTTTGACTGTTCCCAGGATGCCTTGCACCGCCTCCTCTATAACCCTGCCCAGTGGCGTAACTAGACCTTTGTGGGCCCCATAGCAAAATTCTGAATGGGCCCACCAGCACTCAACAAGAATGAGTGGCGTTTGGGGTCAGAAAAGTAGAGGGGAAGGGGTCTGACAGAGTAGGGGGCAGGACATGAATGAATAGAAACTGAGGTGTCCATTATATAAAGAAATACAGTATGTGTGTCTGTGTGTATATCACACACACACACACACACACATATAAGGGAAATTCAAATGCCCTCAATTATTGCGCCCATTACACTCTGGTTTAGGTGCACAAAGCACCTAAACCTGAATAAAGTAATGGGCGCGATCATGAAAAGACACCGTTTGGTTGCCCAAATGGGTCTCTTTGCACACATTTCAGCTTGTTTCCCCTGGGGGTAGCGAGCTGAAATAAACATGTCGCACCCGTTGGCAGCAACATTAGAATAGCTGCTGACGGGCACGATTGAGGGAGGAAAGGGACATTTGAATCCAGCCCATAGATGCAATGTGAATATGTAATTTGTACCTTCCTATCTTAAAATGTATATAGTAGTGTTTACACTAGAGGTCTTTCCGAACCCCCTAATCCTAACATTGTAATTTGCTTTAGGGCGCACCTCCAATTAGTCTAGTGTTTCGTATTTTCACATTAAATACTTTCTTGCATTGGTTGGTTAAAGATTAGATCATATATTTTTCTAGATATAGCTGTGCATAGTCTACAAGGCTACATGCTTCTCCCCTAACTAGAGATGTGCAGCGGGCATTGTTCGTGTTTCATGTTTTGGTTTTGGTTTCGGATCCGCAGTTGTGTTTTGGATACGGACGCGTTTTGGCAAAACCACCCTTTCGGATTTTGTATTCGGGTGATTTTTTTTAAAAACCTCAAACAGCTAAAATCATAGAATTTGGGGGTAATTTTGATCCTATAGTATTAAGCTCAATAACCTGGTCTGAATAAGCCTCAATGTCTATTCACGGGAGACAGAGGGGCTGGGGCATGGCCAGCAGCTCACAGAGCACCTATAATGACAAAAATGGGAGACATGGCTCATGATCGCGATATACCTGCGAAGGTACGCCCTCTACTGATTGACAGGCAGAGGCATTCGCATTTTCTGCGGGGCACCCGGAGAAAATGTAGGCACACGCACAGGATGGACCCTGCGTATATGCCCCCATCCTCTTCATAGGTTTTGCGGTTGGAACGCGTATTACGATCCAAACTGAATTAGGCCCTATGTCTTATATACACGAGCAGTGTGAAAACATCAATCGATGGGGGTAATTCCAAGATAATCGCAGCAGGAATTTTGTTAGCAGTTGGGCAAAACCATGTGTACTGCAGGGGAGGCAGATATAACATGTGCAGAAAGAGTTAGATTTGGGTGAGTTATTTTGTTTCTGTGCAGGGTAAATACTGACTGCTTTATTTTTACACTGCAAATTAGATTGCAGATTGAACACACCACACCCAAATCTAACTCTCTCTGCACATGTTAAATCTGCCTTCCCTGCAGTGCACATAGGTGGTCATTCCGAGTTGTTCGCTCTGTAATTTTCTTCGCATCGCAGCGATTTTCCGCTTAATGCGCATGCGCAATGTTCACACTGCGACTGCGCCAAGTAAATTTGCTATGCAGTTAGGAATATTACTCACGGTTTTTTCATCGTTCTGGTGATCGTAATGTGATTGACAGGAAGTGGGTGTTTCTGGGCGGAAACAGGCCGCTTTAGGTGCGTGTGGGAAAAAATGCTACCGTTTCTGGGAAAAACGCGGGAGTGGCTGGAGAAACGGAGGAGTGTCTGGGCGAACGCTGGGTGTGTTTGTGACGTCAAACCAGGAACGACAAGCACTGAACTGATCGCACTGGCAGAGTAAGTCTCGAGCTACTCAGAAACTGCACAGAGATGTCTTATCGCAATATTGCAAATCTTTCATTCGCAATTTTAAGATGCTAAGATTCACTCCCAGTAGGCGGCAGCTTAGCGTGTGCAATGCTGCTTAAAGCAGCTTGCGAGCGAACAACTCGGAATGAGGGCCATGGGGGGTAATTCTGAGTTGATCGCAGCAGGATTTTTGTTAGCAGTTGGGCAAAACCATGTGCACTGCATTTACGAACAGATGATTTTTTTATATAAATTTTAAAATGTTAGTAAATGTGTGTGTTTTTTTCAACCTGGAAGCCCAACATCGATTAAGATCGATCTTAAATAGACCCCTGGGTTTTAAGGATAACCATGGTTGAGTCCAATGGTTAATTCACATTGACCGAAGTTCTAATTAAGTCACCTGTGCTCAAGCATGATATCCTTAAAATCTGGATTGCAATGACAGCATTTTGGAACTATGCCTAAGGGTTTAATTTTTACATTTATCCACTGACAATAAATCTACCTACAATATCCCTGTAACTGTTATGATTACAGTATTTCACTAAATAATTTAATTTGCTGAACCTTCTGTAAAAAGAAATATTAAGATGCTGTAATTCCCAGATGCAGCAAATTTGTTAGCTAGTGGGCAAAACCATGTGCACTGCAGGGATGGGGGGGCAGATATAACATTTGCAGAGAGATTTAGGTGGGTTATATTGTTTGTGTGCAGGGTAAATACTGGCTGTTTTGTTTTTACACTGCAATTTAGATTTCAGTTTGAACACACCGCACCAAAATCTAACTCTCTCTGCACATATTATACCCCCCCCCCCTGCAGTGTACATGGTTTTAGCTAATAAATTTGCTGCTGTGATCAGATCTGAGTTAAGCCCTATGTATTTGGCACTGGCGAAGGGTTAGAGGCCTTGCTGTAGAGCTCACACCTTTCTTATCATGCATTGTAATATTTCCTATGTCCTGATGTTGTGCTCTCTGCTCCATCCAAGTAAACAGCAATGTAGCATGGCTATCAAAGAGCGTGAAGATTGCAGATTTCCTGGGATTAATGCTAAGGAATGCTATTCCAGAGGCTGCTGCTTTAATTCAAGTGTCACTGGGGTTAAATGGTGTTTTTACCTTAAAAACACAGGTAGAGTATATAGTACAGTGGTAAAGTGGGAGCATGTAGTGCTATTGATTACAGATTTGATGGAGCTTAAACATGGATAAGGTCCATGGCTCTAAGAGTTTATCTTGTGTATCCTTTATTCTTAGTCATGGTCAGATAAGATTAGAAAATACCATTTAAGTGGAAATTTCCTGTTAGCTGTTTTTCAGTTTGCTCAACTGTCTGATTAACGGGTCCTAAAAAAGGACCAAAGGAGCTAAATTGCCCTGTGATCTAGCTAAATTGCCCCAGTTAAAAAAAAAAAAACTAAGCTGCTGTAATTCCTGGATGTTTCCTTACTGCATCAACAGGAAGTGACAAGAAACAATGTAATGTGGAACCGTACAGCAGAAGGGATTGCGGCTACCCCACAATAAGTGCAGCGGAATGTAAGAAGAGGAATTGTTGCTTTGACTGCAGCATTCCCGGGGTTAACTGGTGTTTCTTCAAGTCACAAGGTATGGAGCTGCTGTATAGTTACTCGCAAGTCAGTAGTTGTATGATGCTCACACCTGTTAAGCTGGATACACACAGAATGCCCTACACAGGGGGTGAAATGAGCGCCCCCCCACCCCCCGTATGCTCAGCACACATCACGCTGTGCTGAGCGGGTGGAGAGATGTGTGCTGAGCAGTTCGCTCAGCACACATCTCTCCCCAAAATCGGGCCGTGAATACGGACCTTTAAACTGGATCCACACTTAGATTATCTGTCCAATTTTTTTTTCTAGTTGAAACAAAATTATGCTAATATGTGGCAGCAAATGACAATTGACCATTTGCTCACAAACACTGGAAAACATCCAAAAATGGTCATTTAGATAAATTGGTTAAATCCATTTCATTTAGCTAATTTATCCAAACTACCTTTATTGTATCTTTGTGGGTGAATGATGTGTGGGTCAGTGTTGAGGGTGGTGGAGGAGATGGGTAATAGGCACAGCAGGGTGTGGACAGTCAAATAGTGTGCTTAGAGGTTCAGAGTCATTGTATGAGACTCTGGCAACAGTGACTTGATGAGTCTGGTGTCCATAGGGTGGGACGCATTAACCTTTTTATGCTATTGAAATAGTTCTCCTCCTGACCGACGCAGTTCCTTGCTCCGAGGTTGGTGTATTGTCCTGTTGCAGCGCCTCTCCACTGTGGTCACAGTGAGCTGTGTGGTGTTGCTGGCGCATGCCAATCTCCCCCCAACCTCCCTCTTGCATTTCAGACCTACGTACGCATGATGGGATCTTGTATGATATGCGCGTGTGCTGTAGAGATGAAAGTGGGGGTGAGGAGGCAGATCGTGAGATGGGGAAACTTTGTGGACTGTTAGCGAAGGGGAGCACTGGGCAATCTGAGTTGCAAAGAGGGCAGCAGAAGAGGTTATTGCATGTGCACTGGTGACAGGTCCATCCTTGGTGGCCAGCCTCAGTGGTAAAGGGGTACATGAGCTAGTGTCCCTTGGCCAGCCATGTACCATGGCCACCTCCCTACCTCCTATATATTCTCCTTGATCTGTCACTTTGTTACGGTCTGCTGCTGGCACTGGTGTATCGTCCTGCAGTTGCCGTCTCCGCTAATTGCTGTGACTTCCCCCAGAGTTAGCCACACAGAGTGACAGATCTGGGAAAATATATAGGAGATCATTACTTTCACTTGCAGCCTACCTTATTTTTTGCAGCCTAGCATGCTCCTGACCCCTTCTCTCACTAATACTTATACAACATTCATGAACTCATCTTAAGGTTTCTTTATTATTCAGTCACACTGTCTTGGATCCAAACCATTTCCTGTGGCATTGCAGTCAAACAATTGAGCTATTTACCCTTGCATAGAAAGGTATAATCTAAGCTAGAGAACTCTATTTGGAGCTCACCTTGTACTTTGTGAAGAAATAATCAGCTTTGTGGCTGAGCAGATATATGGAGTGTGTGGCTGCACACTGCATTGATCTGCTGAGTTGCAATGCTAATAATTTTTTTTTTTTTGCAAAGTACCAATAGCTTCATTGTGAAGGTGGAAAGAAGGGTGTTACGGCATGGAATGTACAAACTGCGAGACCCTGCTGGTAGCGCCTTTGTCTATTTAGTAGGAAGGGCACGTAACAGCCGGGGGGCAATGGAGGAAGCCCCTTTAGGGCTGGAGCCCGGCGGCAACTGACTCCGTTGTCTCTGGCAGTTCCGCCCCTGGACTAGAGGAATGGTCAAGAACATGGCAACATTTAATGCCAAAAAATGCAAAATCATACACGTCTCAAAAATGCAAAGGCTAACTATAATATTAAGGGCATTATAATGGCAAGAGGAAAGCTATCTAAGTATTACTATTTCAGGTAAGCAATGTAACAAAGCAATAGGAAAGGCAAGTCAGATGCTTGTTTGCATAGGTTAAAGAACCAGTAGCAGAAAAAAGTAATACAGGTTGAGTATCCCATATCCAAATATTCCGAAATACGGAATATTCCGAAATACGGACTTTTTTGAGTGAGACTGAGATAGTGAAACCTTTGTGTTTTGATGGCTCAGTGTACACAAACTTTGTTTAATACTCAAAGTTATTAAAAATATTGTATTAAATGAACTTCAGACTGTGTGTATAAGGTGTATATGAAACATAAATGAATTCTGTGAATGTACACACACTTTGTTTAATGCACAAAGTTATAAAAAATATTGGCTAAAATGACCTTCAGGCTGTGTGTATAAGGTGTATATGAAACATAAATGCCTTCTGTGCTTAGATTTAGGTCCCATCACCATAATATCTCGTTATGGTATGCAATTATTCCAAAATACAGAAAAATCCGATATCCAAAATTCCTCTGGTCCCAAGCATTTTGGATAAGGGATACTCAACCTGTAATGCCACTGTATAGGTCCTTGGTACAGCCACATTTAGAATCCTGTGTTCAGTTCCAGAAGCCATATCTCCAGAAGGCTGTAAATACATTAGGGCAACTAAAATTGTGCATGGCCTACATCACAAAACTTACCTGGAAATACAAAAAAATGTTGATGTGTATAGTTTGGAGAAGGGAAGAGGGAACATACAGTAATAGAAACATTTAAATATATAGGGAGGAATGTAATAGGGTGTGAGAATCAGAAAGTGAGAGATTTTGTGTTTTTTCCTGTTGTTTTTTTTTGTTTTTGTTTGATTGTTTGTTTTTAAAGTGGCAATCCTTTACATGGCAAAACCAGGTTGATATTTGCCATGTAAAGGATTGCCACCATGGGCATGTGTAGAAGGGGCACTGCTACTGTTGGCATTATGTATGTAAGCTGCACTGATATGGTGGTTATGTGTATAAAGGGCACTGCGACTGTGGGTATTATTATTATTATTATTACATGCGGTGTAATGACAATAAGATAGTGCTACTGTGTGGCGTATTTTGATTTGGGGTGCTATTGTGTGGCCATGCCCCTTCCTTGTGATACCACACCTTCTTTTTTTAAGGAGCGCACTGTCCCTTTATTAAGTATTGGAGAGAGGGCCCAAATTAATAGTTTGCAGGGAGGCGCCAAACACCCTAGCACTGGCCCTTTGGTAGGGGACAGGATTTGCTTCTGCTTGTGCACATATGTTATGATTGCCAGCCAACAGCACTGGTTTTGCCTATAACACTAACTATAAATATTTTGAATTGGTCCTGGACCACCAATCCAAGGCACCCCTGCAAGTGTCCTGAGGCACCCCAGGGTGCAGTTTAAGAAACCACTGGTCTAGTGAGTACCCAGGATAATTATTGTAGCTGGTCTGCGGGTAACAGCTCTCAGATCCACTTCTAGAAAAAATGCAGCAATGTAATTTGAGTGACAAACTGCAGAGATGAACCCTTTCTGTGACTGCTGCACAGGGATCACACAAACTCTATTCATAGGGCTGACTTCACTTAGGGGAGATGTTCTCACCCCGCAAAGAAGTGCGAGTATATACCGCACTTACGGTACCATTGGATTTACAGATATTTTCTTGCAATACACTATGGGGGTCATTCTGAGTTGATTGCTCGCTAGCAGTTTTTAGCAGCCATGCAAACGCATTGTCGCTGCCCACTGGAGAGTGTATATTCACTTTGGAGAAGTGCGAATACTTGAGTAGCAGAGCGCCTGCAAAATCGTTTCAAAATAAGACCAGCACTGTAGTTACACTTCGTGTGCGTTGATTCTAACAACCGAGGGACGGCTTTTGATGTCACACACCCATCCAGCGAATGCCCAGCCACGTCTGCATTTCTTCTGCCACGCCTGCATTTTTCCAAGCACTCCCTGAAAACGGTCAGTTGACACCCAGAAACGCCCTCTTTCTGTCAATCTCCTTGTGGCCTGTTCTGTGATTGGAATAATCGCTAGAACTAGTGCAAAACCACAATGGACTTTGTACTCGTACGATGCGCATGCACATTACGGAGCATGCGCATGCACAGATTAGCCATTTTTTTTCAACTGATTGCTACGCAGCGAACAACGGCAGCATGCGATCAACTCGGAATGACCCCCTATATACATAGAAACATGGATTTTTACTGCAGGAATTATGGTTAGTTTAGGGGTATCGGTTAGGGTCAACAGAGGTGTAGCTAGGGGTCCAAGCGCCCCTGGCAAAGTAAGGCACTGGCGCCCCCCCTATCGATAAAGCATTGCAGTCCATTGGCGGTTACCATGTTGGAGCCACAGCAACTGACCCCCTCCCCCACACGCTGCCCTACATCATCGGCTGGGATTCACTGTTGGTGTGAAGCCACTGGGAACAGTCTGGTAGCATTAGCAGAAGTCTTTGTCATAGATAGGGAAGGCAGAAGGTTAACTAGCTAATAGCAGTCTGTTGGCAGCAGAGGCTGGGCGGGGGGCTGAGAATGAGCCAACGCTGATCAGTGTCCAGTCTGCTCAGACAAAAATATTTTGTGATCAGGGCTGGTTCTAGACCAAAGGAGCCAATGGCAAAAATTTCCTTTGGCACCCCCCCCCCCCCCCACACACACACATACACACACAGACACACACACACACACACACACACACCAAAAAAGAACATATCCCAGTTTAACATAACGCTATGTGGTGCAAGGTGTGGAGCTGGTCACTTGTATCAGACCTCTGACATTTGCCTTTTCACCCATATTGCATACTTTTTCTTGCAGGTTGTGTCTTAATTCAAGAAGTGTTCTAAGTACTTCAGCTTAGTATCTTTACTGACCCCTCTTTACCCCACACTACATAACTGACCCCTCTATACCCTACACTACATCACTGACCTTTCTATAACCATCACTGCATTACTGACCCCTCTATACAGTACACTGACCTCTATATACCTGCTAGTACATCCCTGATGCCTATATTCCCTACGCTACATCCCTGACGCCTCTATTCCCTACGCTACATCCCTGACGCCTCTATTCCCTATGCTACATCCCTGACGCCTCTATACCCTACGCTACATCCCTGATGCCTCTATTCCCTACGCTACATTCCTGATGCCTCTATAACCTACGCTACATCCCTGACGCCTCTATACCCTACGCTACATCCCTGACGCCTCTATACAGTACAATGCATTACTGATCCCTCTAGACCATACATCCTCATTACATCAGAGAGATAGTGAAACACTGGAAAAAATAAGGATAAAGTGGACTACAGAAACTGATGCTCTAAACAAAGGAGAGAGAGAGAGAGAAAAGCACAAGGGAAAGTGGGCAATCGGAACACCATAGAGAGAGGAGAGATAGAAATGCCTGAAAAAGTAAAGGGGGTTGGGTATGGCATCCGGCGCTCGGGATTCCAGCAGTCACATGATACCTAATCCTAATCCTCTGGGGGGGCGGCGGATAGGGCTAACCCTCAGGGGGTGGCAGCTAAGACTAACCCCCCCCCCCTCCTAGTGCCTTCCCTAACACCCGCTCCCCCGGTCCTAACCCTCCCTCCAATACTCGCCTTCGGGATGTTGGCTGTCTGTGTGCCGGCACCAGTCTCCAAGTGGTGTCAGGATTCCAACATCGGTCAAATGACCGCCGGTATACCGTCTGCCGGATGGTAAATGTATCCTGAGGACAGGTAGTGAGTGTGGAGGGATAGGTGGTTCAGTAAAATGTAACAGCTCAAACTGCGATCATTCACTGATAAATTGATTTATAGCTCTCCCTTTTTAACCATTGCAGTCATAAAAGCAATGTTTTTTAAACTTTTAAATAAAGCTTGTTAGCATCCCCAGCACACTGTATATGCTGGGAGATGTAGTTCTCAATATGAAAACATTTAATTACTGTATGAACTCTAATTCCCCAACTGAAACCTCTCACAAACACACACTCCTAAATCTAGTACACACACACACACATTTCCCCAGTACTGACAACTCTCATCACTTCCACACACTGACAACTCCCTCCTGCTCCTCTCCCCACTGACACTGACAGCTCCCTCACAGTCACACACATCCTCCACCCCCCCACCCCCCCCACACACACACTGATAGCACACATGCACAAATCCCCCCCTCCTCGACACTAACTGTCACGGACTGCTTGGGCAGCAGGGGGCAGGCTCTGACTTGAAGTGCTGAAATTCAACAGCTCTCTCGAACTTGCAAGGCATGGCTGTGCAGCTGTCTCCAGCCATCTCCTTGCCCACTGTGTAATTTGTGGCGTTCTCTGATGTTCCCCGCTCTGCCTCTACAACCGGCACATAATGTACAGCAGTGGTGACTCCTGAGTATGGGCCTGGAGAACTCCGCCTACCGGGGGGTAGGGATTAATAATTTCAAAGGGGCAGAGCTAGGAGTGAAGCAGTGGACAGCAGTTGAGGGGCGTTTCAAACTGTAACAGGGTTGGGACAATTTCAGTATCCTTCCCTCACCGTCTAATTGTTCAGTCCCACGCTGATTGCCATGGCGCCCTTTCGAGACTGCAGAACTCTATCCCTTAGCCACGGTTGGCACAGCTGGATGGTGCCCCTGGCAAGTGCCATCCTGGCCAAGGGGTAGATACACCCCTGAGGGTCAGGGCCAGCAACAGAAATCTCGGGGCCCAGTACACTGATATCTCTGGGGCCCCCTCAACCCCCCCTTAACTTGGCAGAGGGATCTTTAAAAAAAATGGAGCCTTTGACTCGGACCGTCAGTGAGGCCGGCAGGTGGTTTTCATACTGGGCTATCCAGCTCTTCGGTGGCGGTGGCAGGGACATTCAGAAAAGGGCCAGCACAGCAAAATGCATAATAATGGCAATACAGTATGGACCACAGGGACTGGACAAAGTGATGGGGTAAAAGGAGGGGGGAGGGTTTAGTTGGCCTGTTAATTGTTTTCCTGCTTAAATTGAGCAGTTGGTGGATACACTTTAAAAAGCAATATTGGCACTGTGGCCCCATTATTTCTGTTCTTAATACTTGGAGCCCTGAACAAGTGTCCCCTTTGTCCCCCCTGTCACCGGGCCTGTTCAGGCGTTACCTATGGAGAAGCTGCGACATGACATCCTAGGACACGATACTGCACCATGCATCACCATTATATTTCAGTGTGCCTTGTCAATATTTAAATCTTGTTCTGTGTGACGTGAGTTGTAAATGGTTGAAAATCTCTGTGCTACAGTATCGTCACCATGTAGTTATAACAACACCGCAAAACCACCAAAAGACGTGTTTTGGTAGAGGGACTGCTGGAGGGGCCCATTGGGGCCCCCAGTTTGCTACCCCACCCCAGTATACCTGTGCTGTAGCCAGTGGAAGGGGCACTATCTTCCCGGTGATCTCTTCGGGAAGATGGTGCCGCACATAGAAAGCAAAGACTCTGGCTGCACTCTCCTGCCCTCGCTCTAAGCAAGGTGATCGGGCCACAAAAGGACCCCTGTCGGACCTCGGCCTGTGGGCCACAAAAGGATGCATTGGGGGCGGCATGCGGCCCATGGGTTTGACACCCCTGCCCTAGAGTATCAAAATTTGTTTCACGGCACCCCTAGGCCAAAGTTTTTTTTATTGAGAAATTCAGAAAAAAATATAAAATTAAGTAAATTGTGTTTATAGCATGTCATCCTCAGGTTCAGTTATGTTGTGAGGGAATGGTTTTGCCACTTAATAAAGTATAAATAATTTTAATTGGTCCTGGACCACCAAACTATGCTACCAGTGCAAGAACCCCAGTTTGGAAACTACTGCCATAAAATAAACCTTTTTTGTTTTTTTTAAACTACATGTAATACACCTTAGATCTCAGTTCCTAAAAGGTTTTAAACCCTTGCATACAGTAAACTACACATATTTAAAAATCCTACACCGGGCACAAGTGCTCACGGGCCAATTTCATGGCAGTTTGGGATAGGAGGGCATTGTGGATTCACCAAGGGAATGCTGATGCTGACTCCAAGAAGAAAGGGAGTCTCTTCCCTATGAAGGTGAAGCCTTGTTTGGCGACGGCCTAGTTAATTTGATCTCGGCAGCTCCCGCAGGTAAGTCATCCTTCTTGCCCTATGTTCCCTCTCAACGGATGAAGACGCATCATTATCTGACGCAGTCATTTCGGCCCAATAGATATGCAAGAAGTTAAGATTCCCCTTTCTTTGCAGGTAGAGGAAGGAAAAGAGGGAAGAGGTCTGTAGCCTCTTCAAGATCGCAGGAGCAGAGATCGTCCTCTGCTTCTGCCAAATCCACTGCATGACGCTGGGGCTCTCTTGCAGGAGCCCGCACCAGTGGGGGGCACGTCTAAAACTCTTCAGTCAGTTCTAGATTCATTCGGACCTGGACTCGTGGGTTTTACAAATAGTGTCCCAAGGGTACAAACTGGGGTTTCAAGACGTTCCCCCTCACCGATTGTTCAAATCAGCCTTAGTCAGCAGGGAGAAGGTTTTTATTCAAGCCTCTTCGTGGTCCCGAAGCCGGACGGCTCAGTCAGACCAATCTTAAATCTGAAATCCCTTAATTTCTACCTAAAGAAATTCAATTTCAAGATGGAATCTCTCAGGGTAGTGATCTCCAGTCCGGGGGATAAAGGAGATTTCATGGTTTTGGTAGACATAAAGGATGCCTACTTATATGTTCCCATTTAGCCACTGCATCAAGCTACCTGAGGTTTGCAATTCAGGATTGTCATTACCAATTTCAGACGTTGCCGTTTGGTCTGTCCACGGCTCCGAGGATTTTCACCAGGGTGATGGCGGAAATGATGGTCCTCCTTCGCAAGCAAGGAGTCACAATTATCCCGTACTTGGATGATCTCCTGATAAAGGCGAGATCCAGGGACCAGTTGGTGCAAAACATCTACTCTCCCTGACAGTTCTTTAACAACATGGTTGGCTCCTAAACTTGCCAAAATCGCAGTTGGTCCCAATGACGCGGTTGTTGTTTTTGGGAGTGATACTGGACACAGAAGAGGTTTTCTTCAAGTGGAAAGGCTCTGGAGATCCAGAGTCTGGTCAAACAAATTCTGAAACCAGCAAGAGTGTTAATCCATCAATGCATTCAGTTGCTGGGGAAGATGGTTGCGGCCTACGAGGCCATTCAGTTTGGCAGGTTCCATGCCAGAGTGTTCCAGTGGGACCTGTTGGACAAGTGGTCCGGATCCCACCTACACATGCACCGGAGGATAATCCTGTCTTCCAAGACCAGAATCTCACTCCATTGGTGGCTGCACAGTTCTCACCACCTAGAGGGGCGATGGTTCGGGATCCAGGACGGGATCCTAGGGACCACGGATGCAACCCTCCGAGGCTGGAGAGCAGTCACACAGGGGGAAAACATCCAAGGAAGATGGTCAAGTCTTCCTTGGATGTTTTCATCTCCACATAAATGTTCTGGAGTTAAGGGCCATTTAATAACTGCAGACACAGTACGCACTGGGACGGGTGCCCAGCATCCTCTACGGAATAAGAGAAAAGGATTTACCGGTAGGTATTAAAATCCTATTTTCTCTAACGTCCTAGAGGATGCTGGGGACTCCGTAAGGACCATGGGGATAGACGGGCTCCGCAGGAGACATGGGCACTTTAAGAAAGACTTTAGTTCTGGGTGTGCACTGGCTCCTCCCTCTATGCCCCTCCTCCAGACCTCAGTTTGATACTGTACCCAGTGGAGACTGGGTGCTTTTCAGGAGCTCTCCTGAGCTTTCTGACAGAAAGTATTTTGTTAGGTTTTTAATTTTCAGGGAGCACTGCTGGCAACAGACTCCCTCATCGAGGGACTGAGGGGAGAGAAGCAGCCCTACTCTCTGAGTTGCAAGGTCCTGCTTCTTAGGCTACTGGACACCATTAGCTCCAGTGGGATTGGTACGCAGGATCTCACCCTCGCCGTCCGTCCCAGAGCCGCGCCGCCGTCCCCCTCGCAGAGCCGGAAGATAGAAGCCGGGTGAGTATGAGAAGAAAAGAAGACTTCAGAGGCGGCAGAAGACTTCATGATCTTCACTGAGGTAACGCACAGCACTGCAGCTGTGCGCCTTTGCTCCCATACACCTCACATACTCCGGTCACTGTAAGGGTGCAGGGCGCAGGGGGGGCGCCCTGGGCAGCAATATAAACCTCTTTCGCAAAAATATAACATATATACAGCTGGGCACTTTATATATGTATAAGCCCCCACCAATTTTACAGTTTAAGCGGGACAGAAGCCCGCCTCCGAGGGGGCGGGGCTTCTCCCTCAGCACTCACCAGCGCCATTTTTTCTCCACAGCACCGCTGAGAGGAAGCTCCCCGGACTCTACCCTGCTTATACCACGTTAGACAAGAGGGTTGAAAAGAGGGGGGGGCACATAATTCGCAAATTACATACAGCAGCACTACTGGGCAAACATTAAGTTACTGTTTTATTCCTGGGTTATATAGCGCTGGGGGGTGTGCTGGCATACTCTCTCTCTGTCTCTCCAAAGGGCCTTGTGGGGAAACTGTCTTCAGAAAAAGCATTCCCTGTGTGTGTAGTGTGTCGGTACACGTGTGTCGACATGTCTGAGGAAGAAGGCTATATTAGAGAGGAGCGGGAGCAAATGAATGTGGTGTCTCCGCCGACAGCTGATTGGATGGATATGTGGAATGTTTTAAATGCTAGTGTAAACTCATTGCACAAAAGATTAGACAAGGCAGAAGCTTTGGGACAGTCAGGGTTTAAACCCATGCCTGATCCTATGTTGCAGGGACTGTCAGGGTCTCATAAGCGCCCACTATCCCAGATTGTTGACACAGATACCGACACGGATTCTGACTCCAGTGTCGATTACGATGATGCAAAGTTACAGCCAAAATTGGCAAAAATCCATTCGATTTATGATTATGGCAATAAAAGATGTTTTGCACATCACAGAGGAACCCCCTGTCGCTGACAAGAGGGTACATATGTACAAGGGTAAGAAGCCTGAGGTAACCTTTCCCCCCTCACACGAGCTGAACGAGTTATGTGAAAAAGCTTGGGAATCTCCAGATAAAAGACTGCAGATTTCCAAAAGGATTCTTATGGCGTATCCTTTCCCATCAACGGATAGGTTACGATGGGAATCCTCCCCTAGGGTGGACAAAGCATTAACACGCTTATCCAAGAAGGTAGCCCTCCCGTCCCAGGATACGGCTACCCTCAAAGAGTGTGCTGACCGCAAACAGGAGATTACCCTGAAGTCCATTTATACACATTCAGGTACCTTACTCAGACCGGCAATTGCGTCGGCCTGGGTGTGTAGTGCTGTAGCGGCATGGACAAATACCTTATCTGAGGGGATGGATACCCTAGATAAGGATACTATTTTATTGACCCTGGGGCATATAAGAGATGCTGTCCTATATATGTGTGTATGCAAACTACAGGTGGTGCTGCAGGGCCCACACCCTTTTACTTGTCTTGTAGAGCAGCTCTGAAGCTGTTACAGTGCCCAGCTGCTGCAAGAAATCAGCTTGAATGCTTCAGGGGCTTGGGCATGGCCAACATGAGCCCCACACCGAAGGAGGGTGGGGGTGTTTAATGCAAACTTGGGGTTATCCAAGCGCCGCAAAAGGCCGCCATGCCCTGCATGCCCCTTTTCTCTTTTCATATACAGATGAGGGTTCCAGCCAACTTTGGCCCACTGCTTGGATGACATCACCGTATGCAAATCCGTCTGCTGCAGACCTTCCCCCAGGAATGATTGCAATAGTTGTTGCATATGGTTTAATGTCTGAGGGTGCTTCAGTATTAGGCAGCCTTCCGCCCTCCCATGTTCATCTGAAAAGATGTGGTCTCCCTGCAGTTGTTGTCCCCAGACGAGAGTTCCCTTGTGCTTCCTCAGTTAAATCTCCTTAACTTGACGGGGGTGTGCCCGAGCAGCCGCCCTCCCCAGCCCTATCCCAACACATACTTATCTTGCATATGAGATCTCTTGATCATGAAGATAGTTCTCACAGGTTGAGGTTCATCCTGGCCCCGCTCCCCGCTGGAGATCGCTGATGGGGACAGCAGCGGGGCTTCAGCAGAAGGGTGAGTATGTGTGGCCAGAGACCTCCCTTCCCATGTGCAGGCCTGCAGAGTCTGCCGCGCAGGATGGGGCATGTGGCACTCTCCCTCCCAGGGGCTCTTCCAGATGTAGCTCCTCAGCAGTATTTTTCCCGGGCTGCGCGGCGCTCTCCCCGACTGGCATCCGCCCTGGAACACTGCCTTCCTCAATGCAACATCAGCAGGGGGCCCTGGCCTCATCACCATCCCAGGTCTTTCTCATGTATGTATCATGTATGTGTGTGTGATATATGTATGAATCATATATGTTTGTGATATATATATATATTCCATAGACAAAAAACCTTACGGTTTCACATGTCCCATTAAGGCTTCTTAGACATGATCGAAATTTCAGAAACCTGTTGTAACTCTTCCACTCAAACTCCAAAAAGCAATGAAATTCCGATCATTAAGGCTGACGCCTTAATGGACGTGTTCCTTGCGCAATACAGATATGGTATGCCATCACAGCCTGTGGGTAAGTGCAGATTCAGCACTCTCACAGAGTGAGATTGCTGTCACTCACACAATGGTGGAGCTGCTAATTCACAGATTTGTGTGCTCATTGGAATACACACATGCAGTCTATGCAACTGAAGGTCTGAGCAGTTTTGTGGTGCTCCCATCCCACACAGTGCCCACAACCATCCCATTCAGTCAACACAACAAAGCCACCTTGTTACAACATCCTTCTAACTCCATACATCCATCTCACTTAGTATACACATTTAGCTCCCTCAAACATCTTGGTTAATTGCTAAACTATAATACCCCATCTACGGTCTATGCATCTACACTTACTTCCCCTATACACCCCCATGCTGCCCGGTCTTCCCCAATCCCTACTGCTGTGTTCTCCCATCTGTGCTAGTCTGTACTAACTTATCTGTACCATCTGTCTTTCCCCACCTGTGCATTGTCTGTACCACCGTTTCCTTCTCTCTGTGCTGCTCAGTGTTTCCTTCTTCAACGTCACTCTGCCTCCTCCAGTACATGGCACACTGTCTTCTCTCCCATCTGCACCAGTTTTCTACCCATCCATGCCAGTGTTTTCAACCCATCTGCACCATTTCCCCCATCTGCACCGCTCTGTCTCCCTTCCCATACTTGCTGCTTAATCTACCCCCTATCCACACCACTCTTACCCTATTCATGTAGCTGACATCCTGAAGGTAAATTTAGTGGATCCTGCGCTCTTGGCAGGGGGATAACCGCCACAGCCCACCCCCCAGTGGTCCGGAAACGCCTCCGTTGTGCAGACCATGCCCTGCCAATGGCATTCTAACGCTGTTTGCACGCCCCCCTCCTTCCCCGCAACCACCTCTGCCTATCAATCAGGCAGGGTGATAGCATCTCACTGGGCTCCTGGGGTACGCACGCGCAGTGCGGCCATTGCACGTGCGCACCTCACAAACTAATTCAGACTGCAATCGCTGCTGCTGCTGCGGTCTGAATTACCCCCTGTGTTTCTCTGTCCCCCCCATTAGTGCTGCTTAGTGTTCCCTCTATCCACACACTTCTGTTCCCCCATCCACACCGCTCTCCTCCCTCCAATCAACAACACTCTTACCTCATCTGAGCAGCTTTGTCTTCCGCTCAGACCTTCAGTTGCATAGACATGTTTGAGGGAGCTAAATGTGTATACTAAGTGAGATGGATGTATGGAGTTAGAAGGATGTTGTAACAAGGTGGCTTTGTTGTGTTGACTGAATGGGATGGTTGTGGGCACTGTGTGGGATGGGAGCACCACAAAACTGCTCAGACCTTCAGTTGCATAGACTGCATGTGTGTATTCCAATGAGCACACAAATCTGTGAATTAGCAGCTCCACCATTGTGTGAGTGACAGCAATCTCACTCTGTGAGAGTGCTGAATCTGCACTTACCCACAGGCTGTGATGGCATACCATATCTGTATTGCGCAAGGAACACGTCCATTAAGGCGTCAGCCTTAATGATCGGAATTTCATTGCTTTTTGGAGTTTGAGTGGAAGAGTTACAACAGGTTTCTGAAATTTCGATCATGTCTAAGAAGCCTTAATGGGACATGTGAAACCATAAGGTTTTTTGTCTATGGAATTTCATCGCTTTTTTTAAATTTATTTTTTTTATTCAGAAATGTAAAATTTCACTGTAAGAATAAACATTTGATTTTTTAAATGTTTAATGAAAATGTTCGTATAACATCACTGTTCTGTGCAAAATTATTTTATTAACCAAACCAAATTGTTTAAGGTCCGTACACACTTAACGATTTAATGAGCGACGTCGCTCATTTTATCGTTAAGTGTGTATGCAGCCAGCGACAAACGATGCGCGGCCCCGCGGGTCGGCAACAATCTTCGCTGTCGGTAGGGCATGCAGGAAGGATGTGGACTGTCGTCCACGACCTTCATGCAGGGCTGGCGGGGGCGTGACGTCACTGAGCGATATGAGCGGTCATATCGCTCAGTGTGTACAGTCGGCCGCCGGCCGGCCCGGGAGGGGAAACATTAGACGATGTCGCTCACAGAGCGACATCGTTTAATGTGTACGGGCCTTTAGACTTTGGTCAAAATATTTTGCTGCCTTTGCAGCTGATGCAGGGAGGGGGGTAGGCGGCAGCAGCCTGTAACTGAGGCTGGAGGTAGGCGTGAAATGCATTGCTTGTACGTGTGAGTGCGTGGTGTCAGGTGCTGCGCGTGTATATGTGTGTGTGTGTCAGGTGCTGCCTGTGTATGTGTGTGTCAGCTCCTGTGTGTATGTGTGTGTCAGGTGCTGCGTGTATATATGAGTGTGTCTGATGGTGCGTGTGTATGCGTCAGCTGCCGCACGTGTGTGTGTGTGTGTGTCAGGTGTTGCGGGTGTATATGTGTGTGAGTATCAGGTGCTCCGCGTGTGTACAAGTGTATGTCTGGTGCTGTGCATGAATACGTATGTCTGTGTCAGGTGCTGCACGTGTCTATGTGTGTGTGAGTAAGGCACTGCGTGTGTATGTGTGTGTCTGATGGTGTGCGTGTATATGTATGTGTCAGGTGCTGCGTGTATATGCATGTGTCAGGTGCTGCGTGTATATGCATGTGTCAGGTGCTGCATGTTTATTTTATTGTGTCTGATGGTACGTGTGTGTGTCAGGTGCCGCACGTGTATATGTGTGTGTGTCAGGTGTTGCGCGTGTATGTGTGGGTCAGGTGCTGCATGTTTATTTTATTGTGTCTGATGCTACGTGTGTGTGTCAGGTGCCGCACGTGTATGTGTGTGTGTCAGGTGTTGCGCGTGTATGTGTGGGTCAAGTGCTGCATGTTTATTTTATTGTGTCTGATGCTACGTGTGTGTGTGTCAGGTGCCGCACGTGTATGTGTGTGTGTCAGGTGTTGCGCGTGTATGTGTGTGTCAGGTGCCGCGCGTGTATGTGTGTGTCAGGTGCCGTTCCCCTTCTTCCCATCCCAGCTCTCTCTGTAGAATACAGCTCTGCACCCAGAGAGAGGGAAAGACTAGGGGGCTGATCACTGCACTGCTCACTTTTTGGTCATGAGTTCGGCCTCCTGTTTCTTCCAGTGCTGTGTTCCTGCAGCCTAGCCCTCCCTGTTGTGCCAGAGAATCAGCCCTTCCTTCCCCTGACAGAGAGAGAGAGAGCCCGAGGCAGAGACACTCTTCCCGTAGCTGGCCTACCCCCAGTACTTCAGCACTGGCCATGCGGCAGTCAACAAAGGAGACCAGCAGGGGGTTCTGGCAGCATCAGCTGTGGCCGCAGCTGGATCGGAGAGGCCTGCAGTGTCTGAGGTGGGCAACACTTCCTCCGCCGCTGTCACCTTCCCCTGCCGGAGAGAAAGCCAGAGACATACCCTTCCCGCAGCTGGGATACCCCTAGTACCTCAGCGCTGGACAGGCAGAAGTCTATGGAGGGGACCGGCAGGGGTTTCGGGCCGCAGCAGTAGCAGCGGCCGCAGTCAGATCAGGGAGGCCTGCAGGGTCAGAACTGGGCAGCACTTCCACCAACACTGTCACCTCTGTGCTGGGCATGTACACCAGTCCGTACGGACGGAGGTGTCCACAACAGGCAGCAGTATAATGAGTCAGACAAACTCATTACACGCTGCCCACTGCTGCGCCGCATGCCCTCGATGGAGGAAGCCTAGATGCGGTCCCCAGCGGCAGCGAGGGAGAAGGGTGATCACATCACCCTTCAACCCGGCACCTCACAATCAGCTGGGGATCTGCAGTAGCTTCATCTCTCTCTTCCTCTCCCTCTCTGACAGCACAGCAGCCCCTCTGGGTCCCATGTAGCTCTGCCCCCCTGCTCACAGTTCACTCGGCCTCTCCTGATTAAAAAGAAAATAAGAGCCTGACCTGCTGCTCAGATGCGAGGAGGGGACGGGCGGTAGGTCCTCTGTGAGTACACTACACAGTCAAAATTAACTCTGACTCCTCACAACAGTGTGGACTGCAGGCGACGTCAGATGCCAATTTGGGTGTGCTTGCCGCACTACCTGCCCATCAAGCCCAACGTGGCATTTTGTATTAGGAACCCTATAACAGCATTCCGACATCCCTCCCTATGACGCTGCCATCCATACACTGCCGCTCTCATACATCCGTACACCGCCACTCTCATACATCCGCACACTGCCGCTCTCACACAACTGTACACTGTTGCTCTCATACATCCATACACTGCCGCTCTCATACATCCGTACAACCCCGCTCTCATACATCCGTACAACCCCGCTCTCATACATCCGTACAACCCCGCTCTCATACATCCGTACAACCCCGCACTCTTACAGCCGTACTCTTACAGCCGCAGACTGCCGCACTCTTACAGCAGCACACCGCCGCACGCATACAGCCGCACACCATCGCACTCATACAGCCGCACACCGACGCAGTTATACAGCCGTACATTGCCGCTCTCATACATCCGCACACTGCCGCTCTCATACATCCGCACACTGCCGCTCACATCTATACATACATAGCCTCCATACATCTACACATCCAATCCCCGCGCAAGGGAACACTGAAATCACTATCACTTTTCCCCGGGGTGTGACCACAGCCAGCCACTACTCCGGCCACCTTCTTGTGACACCAAAATGCATCTTACCTATCATCAGGGTGGTGCTGCTGCTGGGAGCAGGTTGCTGCCTCAGTCTCCTAGTTGGTGCTGCGATTGGAGGGGGTACTGCTTCCCTGTGCTGCCACTGTCTCCCGGATCATCGTGCCGCTGGCTGAATTGCAGCTTGACGCTACTGCTGCCGGGAGTAACAGCTTCCTGACTGTTGTTGCTGGTGGCTGCCTACTGCTCATTGCCGCCGGAACACTGACCGGCTCGGCAGTGATGCTGGCGGAGGAGTAGTGGCGGTGGGGTGGTGCCTGCTCCCTTCCCTCGAGCATGCCGCAGTGTAAAAAAATAAATAATAGAGAGCATACCAGGGTGAGAGTCTGTATGGATCACAGTGATTACACGGGGCACAGCATAAGGACACCTTGCTGTGAGGGGCTCTGCCCACACAGATTGCTGCACCCTCTCTGATGTCAGCCGCTGCCCTCTCGTTCTCTGGGCGGCCAGTTCCAGTGTGAGGTAGGAGAGGAAGAGAACACACAGGTGTTAGGCGCCGTGGTCCGCGATGTCCTCGCGGCCCGGCGCCTAGCAACTAGGGACGCCGAGCGTGCTAGCCGCCGGCTCCCTAGCAACGCTAGGACGCCGGGCGCGCTGAGCCGCCTGGACCCTAGCAACGGGGACGCCACGGACGGACTGCGCTCCCCTTGCAGGGTCAATCAAGTGAACTACACACACACACTTGTCTTCTGGTCGTGCAGCAAGGCAGCTGCACGGCATTGTGCTAATCAGGCTCTGAACTTCTGATTGAAGGACTCCCTGCTAAATACCTTCTCAGTGCTTCACACAGACGCCGGTAATAGCTTCCTGCATGCTGCTTTGGTTTGCTGACGTCTGTTCCAGTTCTGCTGTGTCCGGTCATTCCTGTCCTCAGAGTTCCTGAATCTTAGTGTTGTCATCTCTTCCCAAGGAGTCTTCCAGTCCTCATTTACCCGCAACAGTCGCTAGAGGATCTCGTGTGGTTTTCGTGAGTGGCGGCTCTGCCGCGTGCTGCGGCCTAGGCCGCTTTATTTTGTATTCTGTGTTGGTGCATTTGCGGAGGTTTACGCTCCCACACTCCTCTCCGGAACTCGCCGGTGCCGGGTAGAAGAGTGGACAAGTGGGTATTTTGGTTGTCCTTTTCCCTGGCGGTTTTCCGCACATACTCTAGTTTAAAGTTAGTTTTGAGCCCCTGGCTTTGTTGTTTAGTAGAGGGCCCCTTGTTATCACCCTGTCTCGGATTTCTCTTTGTCTCCCATTAAGACCTGAGGGGGCATCGGAGTTGGGCAGACGTAATCCGCCCTTCAAACGCGGCTGCCATGGGCCCAAGCAACCATAGTCTCGCAAGAGATTTCTGAGAGCACGGGCGAGACAACGGAGATAGGGCGCCAGGGGCTATTCCCGTTCCCACTCCCTTTCCAAGCATTACGTTCCAGTACTCAGGTCCTTGCTATAAGATATCCCCAGACCAGAGTATTGGAATCATAACAACAGGAGAGCAGCCCTGATATATAACAGAGGTGGAAGTTCTATAGGCAACAGAGACGGAGACCAGCCAGCCAGTCTCCCAGTGCCCTGATCACTACACGCCGCCAGCACAGCATTACAGGAGGGTCCTATAGTGCTGCCCTGAGCTAACAGGTGTGTGTACCAGTGTGCTGCGCCCTGGTGTCTCTGAGAGGGGTGAGGTCACCGTGCCGCTTTAGTATATGGCTTTTCCTTAGTACTGTAAGTTACAGCCCTGCACTAGTAGTGGCAACTCTGCCCTATGTGAACCTGTGAGGTTATTTTCCTATTTACAGAATAACCGGGGAGAAGGCGGCCACATTGCGGCTCTCAAGAGAAGGCACTCTAGTACACCCCCTGCTGGCGGCCACTGCGCAGGCGCAACAAATTGAAATGCCCGATCTCTATAATGGGGCATATTTCTCTTAATTAAAAAAAACCTGTAACTTTCTGAAAAACCACAACCCCAAAAGGCACTTCACAGGGACATGCTCTATCTAATAAAACAAACCCCAAGTCATATATATATATATATATATATATATATATATATATATATATATATATAATAAGATTTTACTCACCGGTAAATCTATTTCTCGTAGTCCGTAGTGGATGCTGGGACTCCGTAAGGACCATGGGGAATAGCGGCTCCGCAGGAGACTTGGCACAACTAAAGAGAGCTTTAGGACTACCTGGTGTGCACTGGCTCCTCCCCCTATGACCCTCCTCCAGACCTCAGTTAGGATACTGTGCCCGGAAGAGCTGACACTAAGGAAGGATTTTGAATCCCGGGTAAGACTCATACCAGCCACACCAATCACACCGTACAACTCGTGATATTATACCCAGTTAACAGTATGACAACAACGGAGCCTCTGCACAGATGGCTCTCAACAATAACCCTTTTGTTAACAATAACTATGTACAAGTACTTGGGATGGGCGCCCAGCATCCACTACGGACTACGAGAAATAGATTTACCGGTGAGTAAAATCTTATTTTCTCTGACGTCCTAAGTGGATGCTGGGACTCCGTAAGGACCATGGGGATTATATCAAAGCTCCCAAACGGGAGGGAGAGTGCGGATGACTCTGCAGCACCGAATGAGCGAACTCCAGGTCCTCCTCAGCCAGGGTGTCAAACTTGTAAAATCTTGCAAATGTGTTTGACCCCGACCAAGTAGCAGCTCGGCAAAGTTGTAAAGCAGAGACCCCTCGGGCAGCCGCCCAAGAAGAGCCCACCTTCCTCGTGGAATGGGCTTTTACTGATCTAGAATGCGGCAGTCCCGCCGCAGAATGTGCAAGCTGAATTGTGCTACATATCCAGCGAGCAATAGTCTGCTTTGAAGCAGGAGCACCCATCTTGTTTGGTGCGTAGAGGATAAACAGCGAGTCAGTTTTCCTGACTCCAGCCATTCTGGAAACATAAATTTTCAGGGCCCTGACTACATCCAGCAACTTGGAATCCTCCAAGTTCCGAGTAGCCGCAGGCACCACAATAGGTTGGTTCAAATGAAACGCTGAAACCACCTTAGGCAGAAATTGGGGATGAGTCCTCAATTCCGCCCTATCCATATGGAAAATCACATAAGGGCTTTTACATGACAAAGCCGCCAACTCTGACACACGCCTGGCCGAAGCCAGGGCCAATAGCATGACCACTTTCGACGTGAGATATTTTAACTCCACGGTTTTAAGTGGCTCAAACCAATGTGATTTAAGGAAATCCAACACCACGTTGAGATCCCAAGGTGCCACTGGAGGCACAAAAGGAGGCTGAATATGCAGCACTCCTTTAACAAAAGTCTGAACTTCCGGCAGGGAAGCCAGTTCTTTTTGGAAGAAAATCGACAGAGCCGAAATCTGGACCTTAATGGACCCCAATTTGAGGCCCATATTCACCCCTGACTGTAGGAAGTGCAGGAATCGACCCAGTTGAAATTCCTCCGTTGGGGCCTTCCTGTCCTCACACCAAGCAACATATTTTCGCCATATGTGGTGATAATGTTTTGCGGTCACGTCCTTCCTGGCTTTGATCAGCGTAGGAATGACTTCCTCCGGAATGCCCTTTTCCTTCAGGATCCGGTGTTCAACAGCCATGCAACAAGGACTACCTCCTAGCAATTTACAACTCACGTCTCACAGAACAAGATTTAAATATTGACAAGGCACACTGAAATATAACGGTGATGCATGGTGCAGTATCGTGTCCTAGGATGTCATGTCGCAGCTTCTCCATAGGTAACGCCATCACATCTATTCTCTACGTCTGTGTCTGGGACACAGATTTATCCAACCTCACTCTGATATTATTGAAACTTTCACCCAGTCAGTTATTGGTGGTGCCAACAGGGCCACCATCATATGTCTGCATTCCTAATATAGTTTCCTCTTGGGAAAAACATTCAGCGACCGACATGTTGACACACATGTACCAAGTACCCACAGACACATCGGCTTATGGGGGATAGACCTACAGTAAATCTGTCAGAGGGACAGAGAGGATTTTTCAGCTCACAACCCAGCGCCAAAAGTACACAGTCTGGGAAATAATAAACTCTATAGTGATAGACTTGTAACGCTCTATAGATGTGCTGGTGAGGTGAGGAAGAAGCCCCGCCGCTGTAATGGCACGCTTCTGTCCCGCTCAGAAACAAATAATTAATTACGCTGGCGGGGTAAGGACAGTGCCCAGGCACTAATGTCCACTTTTGCCAGCCTTTTGTGAGGAATTTATGCTGCCCACGGTGCCCCCCCCCACCCACCCACATGCCCTGCACCCTGCAGTGCCTGTGTTTGTGTGGAAGCATGGCGCACAGCATTCCGCTCGCTGCGTGGTACCTCAGAATGCCGTCACTGGAGAAGAAGTCTTCTGTTCTTCTGCTACTCGCCTGTCTTCTGACTTCTGGCTCTGTAAGGGGGTGATGGCAGGCTACGGGAGTGGGCATCTAGGCGTACCCAGCGATCAGCACCCTCAGGAGCTAATGGTGTCCTGTCAGCCAGAAGCAGAGCCATTGAACTCACTAGAAGTTGGTCATACTTCTCTCCCCTAAGTTCCACGAAGCAGGGAGACTGTTGCCAGCAGCCTCCCTGAAAATAAGAAAAACTAACATAAGTCTTTTCAGAGAAACTCAGTAGAGCTCCCCTGTAGTGCATCCAGTCTCACTGGGCACAATTCTAAAACTGGAGTCTGGAGGAGGGGCATAGAGGGAGGAGACAGTTCACACCCTTTGAAAGTCTTAAAGTGCCCATGTCTCCTGCGGATCCCGTCTATACCCCATGGTTCTTAATGTGATCCCAGCATCCTCTAGGACGTATGAGAAAACAAATAACGCACACACGAGGAGGAGAGAACAAAGGAAGCTATAAGGAGGGGAGGGGAGGGGAGGGGGGGGGGTAAGGTAGTAAAGGGATATTGGATAAACTACAACCTTATACATATTCATTAATGTACCAGTAGTTAGAAGTAGAAGAGCTCTAACAGAAACCACAAAGCTTATCTAAAGCCACACCACACTGGATATGCCCAATCTCATTTGATCTTTGAAGCAAAGCAGTATTGGACTTTGTTACTACCAAGCAGTCTCCCATCCATGTATTATCAGATTCTTTAGGTGTTTTTAAACTATCAACACCCTTTTCTTGGTACTGTACATTTAATTTTTACACATATTCTTTTATGTACCAGAAGTTAGAAGTAGAAGAGCTCTAACAGAAACCACGAGCTCATCTACAGCCACAGCACACTGGATTTGCCCAATCTCTCCTGATCATGGAAGCTGAGCAGTGTTGGTCCTGGTTTTAGTACTTGGATGGGAGACCACCAGGAAATACCAGGAGTTGTGTGTATTTTTACAATACCAACACCGTTCTCTTGATGCATTCCATTTTGAAACATTGGGGCAGATCTATTAAGCCTGGTGAACTGATAAAGTGCAAGGTGATAAAGTACCAGCCAGTCAGCTCCTAACTGTCATTTTTCAAACCCAGCCTGTGACATGGCAATTAGGAGCTGATTGGCTGGTACTTTATCACCATGCAAATTATCATTTCACCAGGTTTAATAAATCGTCCGCTTATTCATTTATGTACGAGTAGTTAGAAGTAGAAGAACTCTAACAGAAACCACTAAGCTCATCTACAGCCACACCACACTGTATATGCCCAATATCACCTGATCTTAGGCCTGGTTTGTTCTTGGATGTGAGACCACCTGGGAATACCAGGTGCTGTAGGTAGTTTTATACTACCAACACCGTTCTCTTGATGCATTCTATTTTGAAACTTATTCATTGATATAGAAGTTTGAAACAGCAAAAATCATCTACAGCCGCACCACACTGGATATGTCCAATCCAGTGGCGTAACTAGAAATTTTTCTCCCCCAAGCCAAGAAATTCTTCGGCGCCCCCCCCCCCCCCCCCTTCATGCTTCATAATTGGGAGCAAGAAAGGGATAAATATGCGCGCGCCTAAGGCGCGCGCGTCAAAAAAGGGGCGTGGTTTTGTTGGAGTGGGCGTGGTTTCACATAAAGGGGCGTGGCATTGCAGGAAAAGACTACCTTATACCCCAGTTTTGCAACCTGCACGCCCATACGTTGGCCACCACAGGAAAGAAAAATAATCCTGATTCATGCCCCTTACATTATTTGTCATTTTTCCTCCTTATAGTAATGCCCAGTATACATTATGCCACATACTGCAATGGCCCTTAGACATTATGCCGCACACAATAATGCACGACACAATATGCACACGCTGTAATGCCCCCGACACATTATGCCACACACCGTAATGTCTGTGACACATTATGCCACACACCGTAATGCCTGTGACACATTATGACAGGAATCGCAATGCCCGTTATACATTATGCTACACACTGCAATGCCCCTGATACATTATAGCACATACAATGTCTGTGACACATTATGCCACACACTGCAATGACCTTGAGACATTATACCACAATGCCCGTGATATAGTATACCATACACCGTAATGCCTGTGACACATACCGCAATGACCTGCCCGTTATACCCTATGCCACACATCGCAATGCCCGTTATGTATTATGCCACACTGCAATGACCCTGAGACATTATACCACATACCACAATGCCCGTGATATAGTATACCACACACCGTAATGCCTGACACATTATGACACACACCGCAATGTCCGTGATACATTATGCCACACACTGCAATGACCCTGAGACATTATACCACATATCACAATGCCCGCGATATAGTATACCATACACCGTAATGCCTGCGACACATTATGACACACACCGCAATGTCCGTGATACATTATGCCACACACCGTAATGCCCATTACACATTAAGTCCTACAGTAAGGCTTCTAATTACTTTTCAATTACCTGCTCGTTGTCAGGGGTTTCATGCACTGGGTGTCATGCTCGTTGCCAGGGGTTTCATGCTCTTGGTTCCATGCACGGTGCCAGGGGTTTTCATGCTCAGGGTGTCATGCTCGTTGCCAGGGGTTTCATGCACTGGGTGTCATGCTCGTTGCCAGGTGTTTCATGCACTGGGTGTCATGCTCGTTGCCAGATGTTTCATGCACTGGGTGTCATGCTCGTTGCTAGGAGGTAGTCCTTGTTGCTAGGGCTGTGCTCCCAGTGCCACATATGTCCCCAGTGCCAGATATTCCCCCACGGTGCCAGGTACTTACATGCCCCAGTGCCAAATATAGTCGTCGTCCCCATGTGCCAGGTACACATATGCCCCCAGTGCCAGATATTCCCCCCCAGTGCCATATATGCCCCCAGTGCCAGATATTCCCCCCAGTGCCATATATGCCCCCCGTGCCATATATGCCCCCAGTGCCAGATCCCCCCCCGAGTGCCATATATGCCCCCAGTGCCAGATATTCCCCCCCAGTGCCATATATGCCCCAGTGCCAGATATCCCCCCCAGTGCCAGATATGCCCCCAGTGCCAGATATTCCCCCCAGTGCCAGAAATGCCCCAGTGCCAGATATTCCTCCCTCCCCCCCCCCGTGCCATATATGCCCCCCAGTGCCAGATATTTACCCCCCCCCCCCGCCGTCGCTTTTTGGAGGGACACGGAGGGCACAGCTCGTCTCTCCTGTGTCCCTCCTGCTGCATCATCTCCGGCGGCCGCCGGTCTAATAGGGGGAAGTGCCGGTTCGTGAGCCAATTAGAGCTCACGGACGGCACTTCCCCCTATTAGACCCGCGGCCGCCGGAGATGATGCAGCAGGAGGGACACAGGGAGGCGCGCTGTGTGCCCTCCGTGTCCCTCCAAAAAGCGGCGGAGGGAAGGAGACTGCAGACTGACATGCGGACGCTCGTCCGCATGTCAGTCTGCTGTAAATCAGTGGCGCCCCCGCAGCCCCTCGCCCCCAAGCCACCGCGAGGACTGCGGGGGCAGTAGTTACGCCACTGGTCCAATCTCATCTGATGATGGAAGCTAAGCAGTGTTGTGCCTGGTTTGTTTTTGGATTTCAAGTCCTGCCTTCTGGTTTGGCCACGGCACCTCGGATATTCACCAAGGTCATGGCCGTGATGACGACCCTTCACCATCAGAGAATCAGGATCCTGCCAAATCTGGACGACTTGCTGATCCTGGTGAACTCCCAAGAGGTTCTCCACAGTTATCTGGAACTGGCGGTCCAATTCCTAAAAGTCCACGGGTGGCTCATCAACTGAAAAAAGTCCTCGCTGGTCCCTGCTCGGAACATTGTGCACCTAGGGGCACTGCTGGACACACACAGCCAACAATTGTTTCTGTCTCCAGAGAAAGTCCTGAAAATTCAGGACAGTATCGTCCTCTCTCGCCCAAGAGTGTTGATACACACAGCGATGCAAGTACTAGACCTCATGGTGTCGGCTTTCGATATGGTAGAGTACGCTCAATTTCATTACCGCCCTCTGCAGAGGTTAATCCTCTCCAAGTGGGACGGCCTGCCTCATCGGATGATGTCTCAAATGATCTCCTTGACTCCGGAGGTTCGTCTGACACTGAGCTGGTGGCTACAGGACCAACAGTTGAGCAGGGGCCATCCCTTCTGGATCTCCAACTGTGTCCTCCTGACAATGGATGCCAGTCTTTTGGGCTGGGCCATGGTGTTGGAGCAACACTTTCTCCAGGGTCGGTGGACCAGGGAGGAATCTCTCCTCCTGATATACATTCTGGAATTGCAGGCAGTGTTCAATTAATTGACACTGGCCCTGCCTCTAGTACAGAACAGGCCTGTTCAAGTACAATCTGACAACGCCACCACGGTAGTGTACACAAATCATCAAGGCGGCACTCGAAACTGCATGGCAAAGCTGGAAGTATCAAAAATCCTCCGTTGGGTAGAAAGTCATCTGACAGCAATATCGGCAGTGTTCATTCCCGGAGTCCTCAACTAGGAAGCGGATTTCCTCAGTCGTCAGGACGTTCACGCTGGAGAGTGGAGAGGCCGCAGCAGAAATGTCTGCACTGGTGTCAGTAGGTGACTGAGGCAGGGATGACTGGGAGATAGTGGGTGACTGAAGCATGTATGAGTGGGAGATAGTGGGTGACTGAGGCCGGGGTGACTGGGAGATAGTGGGTGACAGGGAGATAGTGGGTTACTGAGGGAGGGGTGATAGGAAGGGGTTGGGTAAGTATGGGAAGAAAGTGGGTGACAGGTATAATAAATGACTAAGGCAGGGGTGATAGGGAGATAGTGGATGACTGTGGCAGGGGTGACAGGGACAGTAAGAGACTGAGGCAGGGGTGACAGGGATAGTGGCTGACTGAGGCAGGGGTGACTGGGAGATAGTGGGTGACTGAGGCAGGGTTGACAGGGATAGTGGGTGACTGAAGCAGGGGTGATAGGGTGACAGTGGGTGACTAAAGCAGGGGTGACTGGTATAGTGGGTGACTGAGGCAGGGATCGCAGATATAGTGGTTGACTGAGGCAGCGGTGACTGGGAGATAGTGGGTAACTGAGGCAGGGGTGACAGGGAAAGTGTGTGACTCAGGCAGGGGTGATAGGGAGATAGTGGGCTGCATATCTCTGCCTCACTGCAGCAGCACATTCCTGCTTCAATGACAGCAGCACATCCCTACCTCACTTATAGCAGCACATCCCTGCCTCGCTGACAGCAGCACATCCCTGCCTCGCTGACAGCAGCACATCCCTGCCTCGCTGACAGCAGCACATCCCTGCTTCACTGACAGCAGCACATCCCTGCTTCGCTGACAGCAGCACATCCCTGCTTCGCTGACAGCAGCACATCCCTGCTTCGCTGACAGCAGCACATCCCTGCCTCGCTAACAGCAGCACATCCCTGTCTCGCTGACAGCAGCACAGCACTGCTTCGCTGACAGCAGCACATCACTGCTTCACTACCAGCAGCACATCCCTGCCTCACTGGCAGCAGCACATCCCTGCCTTACTGACAGCTGTATATAGGGCCTAATTCAGACCTGATCCCTGCTGTGCATATTCACACAACAGGAGATCAGGTCTGAAGTGCGTGTGTGCTGGTGCCGCAGTGCACCGGCACATGCCAGAGATGCGATCAGCATCTCTGCCCAGTGAGCGCCTCTGCCTGATTGACAGGCAGAGGCGGTCACTGGGCAGGAGGAGTCGGGCCAGCGGCGTTGTGCCGCCATTTTGGGGGCACAGTCAGGACAACGCAGACATGACCGGACCGTATGGGGGCGGGCCGTGACGGCTGCGTGACCCGGACAGCAACGGGCCTTATTTACTAAAATCTCAGATAAATTTTATGGCATTTATGTGCAGTCTAGTTTGCACAGTTGATAGAGTGTTGATCTTGCACTATCAATGTAAGCCTCACATAGGTTTGATACACATGTAAGTTTGTTTTTATTTTACTACATTGTGGTTTGTGGCTCTATACCATGTAATGCATGTCTTTTAACAGTAGTCAAGTCTTCCAATGTGCTTGTTAGTGAAACCCAATAGATAGCTTTATTTTATTTTGTTTCTTCAAATATTGAATGCATATGTCTTATAACTTTTTTTTTTTTTCAATATACAGGTTGAGTATCTGTATATACATTTTTATTATAAGATTTTCAATGACACAAGTACATCCAAGTTGCAGATTATGGATTGTGAAGGACAAATCAACCATATAAACAATTTAAGCAATTTAAATTGCATGCAGGTAGTAGAATATCAAACTCCTTGGATGAGAGTTGGTCGTAATAAACTAGGATAGAAAAGAATAAAGTAGAAAATAAGATTTTAAACCTACCGGTAAATCTTTTTCTCGTAGTCCGTAGAGGATGCTGGGGACTCCGTAAGGACCATGGGGATAGACGGGCTCCACAGGAGACATGGGCACTTTAAGAAAGACTTTAGTTCTGGGTGTGCACTGGCTCCTCCCTCTATGCCACAGTTAGAGAAACTGTGCCCAGAGGAGACGGACAGTATGAGGAAAGGAATTTGTTAATCCAGGGCAAGATTCATACCAGCCACACCAATCACACCGTATAACTTGTGATAAACTACCCAGTTATCAGAATGAAAAAACAACATAGCATCAGTGCAGGACCGATGCAACTATAACATAACCCTTATTGAAGCAATAACTATATACAAGTATTGCAGAAGTAGTCCGCACTTGGGACGGGCGCCCAGCATCATCTACGGACTACGAGAAAAAGATTTACCAGTAGGTTTAAAATCTTATTTTCTCTAACGTCCTAGAGGATGCTGGGGACTCCGTAAGGACCATGGGGATTATACCAATGCTCCAAAACGGGCGGGAGAGTGCGGATGACTCTGCAGCACCGATTGAGCAAACATGAGTTCCTCCTCAGCCAGGGTATCAAACTTATAGTATTTTGCAAAGGTGTGTGAACCCGACCAAGTAGCAGCTTGACACAGCTGTAGTGCCAAGACCCCTCGGGCAGCCGCCCAAGAAGAGCCCACTTTCCTCGTGGAATGGGCCTTGACCGATTTCAGTAACTGCAATCCAGCCATAGAATGCGCTTGCTGAATCGTGTTACAAATCCGGCGAGCAATAGCCTGCTTTGAAGCAGGGGCACCAATCTTGTTGGTTGCATACAGGACAAACAGCGCTTCAGTTTTCCTGACTCTAGCCGTCCTGGCCACGTAAATTTTCAAAGCCCTAACCACATCAAGTAACTCGGAATCCTCCAAGTCACGCGTAGCCACAGGCACCACAATAGGTTGGTTCATATGAAAAGATGAGACCACTTTTGGTAGGAATTGAGGACGGGTCTGCAATTCCGCTCTATCCACATGGAATACCAAATATGGGCTTTTATGTGACAAAGCCGCTAATTCCGACACTCGCCTAGCCGAAGCCAAGGCTAATAACATGACCACCTTCCATGTGAGATATTTTAACTCCACTGTTTTAAGTGGTTCAAACCAGTGTAATTTTAGAAAACTTAACACCACGTTAAGGTCCCAAGGTGCCACCGGAGGCACAAAAGGAGGCTGAATATGCAGCACTCCTTTTACAAAAGTCTGAACTTCTGGAAGAGAAGCCAATTCTTTTTGAAAGAAAATGGATAAGGCTGAAATCTGGACCTTAATAGAGCCTAATTTTAGGCCCAAATTCACTCCAGTTTGTAGGAAGTGAAGGAAACGGCCCAGATGGAATTCTTCCGTAGGAGCATTCCTGGCCTCACACCAAGAAACATAATTTCGCCATATACGGTGTAATGTTTTAACGTTACATCCTTCCTAGCCTTTATCAGCGTAGGGATGACCTCAACCGGAATGCTAGGATCCGGCATTCAACCGCCATGCCGTCAAATGCAGCCGCGGTAAGTCTTGGAACAGACAGGGCCCCTGATGCAACAGGTCCTGTCTTAGAGGGAGAGGCCACAGATCTTCTGTGAGCATTTCCTGCAGATCCGGATACCAGGTCCTCCGTGGCCAATCTGGAACAATGAGGATTGTTCTCGCTCCTCTTTGTCTTATTATCCTCAACACCTTGGGTATGAGAGGAAGAGGAGGAAATACATAGACCGACCGGAACACCCACGGTGTCACTAGGGCGTCTACAGCTACTGCCTGAGGGTCTCTTGACCTTGCGCAATACCTCTGTAGCTTTTTGTTGAGCCAGGACGGCATCATGTCTATCTGTGGCAGTTCCCACCGACTTGTAATCTGTGCAAAGACTTCCTGATGAAGTCCCCACTCTCCCGGATGTAGGTCGTGTCTGCTGAGGATGTCTGCTTCCCAGTTGTCCACTCCCGGAATGAACACTGCTGACAGTGCGCTTGCGTGATTCTCCACCCAGCGAAGAATTCTGGTGGCTTGTGCCATCGCCACTCTGCTTCTTGTGCCGCCTTGGCGGTTTACATGAGCCACTGCGGTGACGTTGTCTGACTGGATCAGAACCAGTTGGTCGCAAAGTAAGGTCTCCGCTTGACGTAGGGCATTGTATATGGCCCTTAGTTCCAGGATGTTGATGTGAAGACAAGTCTCTTGACTTGACCAAAGACCTTGGAAATTTCTTCCCTGTGTGACTGCTCCCCAACCTTGGAGGCTTGCGTCTGTGGTCACCAGGATCCAGCCCTGAATGCTGAATCTGCGTCCCTCGAGAAGGTGAGCACTCTGCAGCCACCACAAGAGTGATACCCTGACCCTGGGGGACAGGGTGATCAACCAATGCATCTGTAAATGTGACCCGGACCACTTGTCCAGTAGGTCCCATTGGAAAGTCCTCGCATGGAACCTGCCGAATGGAATGGCCTCGTATGATGCCACCATCTTTCCCAGGACTCGAGTGCAGTGATGCACTGACACAAGTTTTGGTTTCAATAGGTTCCTGACAAGAGTCATGAGTTCCTGGGCCTTTTCTATCAGGAGATAAACCCTCTTCTGGTCTGTGTCCAGAATCATGCCCAAGAAAGACAGACGAGTAGTAGGAATCAACTGCGACTTCGGGATATTGAGAATCCAGCTGTGTTGCTGTAACACTTTCAGTGAAAGTGATACGCTGTTCAGCAACTGCTCTCTTGATCTCGCTTTTATGAGATCGCCCAAGTACGGGCTAATTGTGACACCTTGCTTGCACAGGAGCACCATCATTTCCGCCATTACCTTGGTGAAAATTCTCAGGGCCATGGAGAGACCAAACAGCAACGTCTGAAATTGGCAATGACAGTCCTGTACCGCAAATCTGAGTTACGCCTGATGAGGTGGATAAATGGGGACATGAAGGTATGCATCCTGTACACAAATGCGGACAACAGGTGTCAAGCCGTGTGTTGCCTTTGTCAAGCTGTAATAAGTAGGGATAAGGACGTTAACCACCTCGGAACATCCTCCCTTATACGTCACCTGCAGCGCATTCATCATAAGTCAGTGACAAGTTCAAAAACTTTGGATGACAGCGGAAGCAGTCCACTAACCACTAAATCCCTTCCGCTTGTAACCAAGCTCCTGCAAACCACACCACCAACTCCCTCAGTGTCAATTTCCTCCTTAGACAGGAGAGCCAATAGTCCTGCAGGCCATGTCACTGGCAAGTCTGACGAGTCCTCTCCTGCCTGGGATTCCTCCGATGCATCCTTGAGTGTAACGCCTACTGCTGCTGGCGCTGCTGTTGTTGCTGCTGGGAGTCGATCGTCATCCCAGAGGGGAAGTCGGAAGACCACTTGTACTTCTTCCAGTAAGCAATTGACTGTCCAACAGTCCTTTGCGAGGAAGATGAAATATCACAGCAGTCATCCTGCTGCAAAGCGGATAACTCAGGTCTGGGTGGTGAGAAACGTGGTTCCGGTATCCATCGTTAATTTAGAGGCAACTAGAGACTTGATTGAGGTACTGTGTCCCCGGTACCAAATACCCTCTAGGTTCCATTTCTCTAGGCAGGCGATACCGAAAATGTACACAGACCTCAGAAAAAGAGTCACCAGTGTCCTAAAAAATGCAGTTGTACCCAATGTCCACTTGTCTGTGGTTAAGTGGAGCAGGGCAGACTCAGGACTATATGACTGTGACAGCCCACTGGGTAGATGTATTGCCTCCCGCAGCAAGAACAGCAGCGGCGGCACCAGTAGCAGCATCTCGCAATTGCCAACTCGTTCCTAGGCAGGCTACGCTTTGTATCACCGCTTTCCATAAGAGGCACACAGCTGACAACCACTTACGGAAACTGAGGAACATCATCGCAGAATGGCTTACCCCAATTGAACTCTCCTGGGGATTTGTGACATCGGACAATGCCACCAATATTGTGCGTGCATTACATCTGGGCAAATTCCAGCACATCCCATGTTTTGCACATACATTGAACTTGGTGGTGCAGAATTATTTAAAAAACGACAGGGGCGTGCAAGAGATGCTGTCGGTGGCCCGAAGAATTGCGGGCCACTTTCTGCATTCAGCCACCGCGTGCCGAAGACTGGAGCACCACCAAACATTCCTGAACCTGCCCTGCCATCCTCTGAAGCAAGAGGTGGTAACGAGGTGGAATTCAACCCTCTATATGCTTCAGAGGATGGAGGAGCAGCAAAAGGCCATTCAAGCCTATACATCTACCCACGATATAGGCAAAGGAGGGGGAATGCACCTGACTCAAGCGCAGTGGAGAATGATTTCAACGTTGTGCAAGGTTCTGCAGTCCTTTGAACTTGCCACACGTGAAGTCAGTTCAGACACTGCCAGCCTGAGTCAGGTCATTCCCCTCATCAGGCTTTTGCAGAAGAAGCTGGAGACATTGAAGGAGGAGCTAAAACAGAGCGATTCCGCTAGGCATGTGGGACTTGTGGATGGAGCCCTTAATTCGCTTAACCAGGATTCAATCTGTTGAAATCAGAGCAATAAATTTTGGCCACCGTGCTCGATCCTAGATTTAAAACCTACATTGTATCTCTCTTTCCTGCAGACACAAGTCTGTAGAGGTTCAAAGACCTGCTGGTGAGAAAATTGTCAAGTCAAGCGGAACGTGACCCGTCAACAGCTCCTCCTTCACATTCTCCCGCAACTGGGGGTGCGAGGAAAAGGCTAAGAATTCCGAGCCCACCCGCTGGCGGTGATGCAGGGCAGTCTGGAGTGAGTGCTGACATCTGGTCCGGACTGAAGGACCTGGCAACGATTACTGACATGTCGTCTACTGTCACTGCATATGATTCTGTCACCTTTGAAAGAATGGTGGAGGATTATATGAGTGACCGCATCCAGGTAGGCACGTCAGACAGTCCGTATGTATACTGGCAGGAAAAAGAGGCAATTTGGAGGCCCTTGCACAAACTGGCTTTATTCTACCTAAGTTGCCCTCCCTCCAGTGTGTACTCCAAAAGAGTGTTTAGTGCAGCCGCTCACCTTGTCAGCAATCGGCGTACAAGGTTACTTCCAGAAAATGTGGAGAAGATGATGATCATCAAAATTAATTATAATCAATTCCTCCGTGGAGACATTCACCAGCAATTGCCTCCAGAAAGTACACAGGGATCTGAGATGGTGGATTCCAGTGGGGACGAATTAATAATCTGTGAGGAGGGCGATGTACACAGTGAAAGGGGTGAGGAATCGGAGGATGATGAGGTGGACATCTTGCCTCTGTAGAGCCAGTTTGTGCAAGGAGAGATTGATTGCTTCTTTTTTGGTGGGGGTCCAAACCAACCAGTCATTTCAGTCAGCCGTGTGGCAGACCCTGTTGCTGAAATGATGGGTTCGTCAATGTTTTTCTTTTCAATCTAAGCCCCTGCAGTTTTCTGTAAGAATCTGCTTCGCTATGATGATCAACAAGTCACAAGGGCAAACACTCAGGGCTGGAGGCGTAGATCTTAGGACCAGCTGCTACAAGCATGGCAAAGGTGTCACTATCATTGGTGACACCCAGAGAGGCAGCGAGGGAGATTGTAAAGCAGTGCGCGCAGATAAGCAGCGCAATGGTAAAATGGAGGCATGGTCTCATAGGTAGGGGTGTGGCCTGTTGGCCTGAATCTCCATTTTGTTGCTCCGGGTATCCCGGGGGTTGAGTGCTGCACCCGGGGACTAGTGTGTGAGTGGTGCTGGCTCCTGCACAGTGACAGAAACTGGGTGTTGCACGTAATGTCACAGTGAAACACCCATATTCTGTCACTGAAGAGGAGCCGGCACTTTGGTGTCACCCCCCTTGGCGGGTGACACTCGGGTGTGGGCCGCAACCCCGTTGTGATGCCACTGACCCATGGGAAGCTTTACGTGGCTTACCCATGTGTTAGTAGCCCCAAGCATCTTTTGTGTAAGTCCCTGAAGAAAAACTTAAAATATTTACAAATAAATTGCAGTCGCAGTGCAGTTCAGCGTGATCATAAAAAATGGGTTAGCCTCCTGTTGGTGCAGACTGTACGTGTGCGCAGGAAGCCGCCACCATTTTTGTGATCGCAACGGCTGCATGTGATGTCATGCAGCCGCTCTGACCACGCCTCCTGTTTCTCCGTTGAAGCCCTGCCCCCGCACCGCTCCATCTCCGACTTTGAAATGGAGTGTTGCTGACCCCCCCCCCCCCCCCCCGCACCGATTGACAGTCACAGAAAATGCAGGCGCATGCGTATGCTCTTAGCAATTTTTGCAGTTGGATTGCTTATTGTGATTGCAATCCAACCTGAATCAGGCTCTATTACCTATCACAATGCACTGCAGGTAGTACAAAATGGGGTTAATATAGGAGAAAACCCCCCAGAGCTGTGCTCCTTAACTGTCCCTGGTGGCTAGTGGAGCGGCTGCCCAGTAATCAGTGTCCACGCCAGTGCGCACACGGCCCGCCCCCTACAGCCATGCTGGATCACGGTATAGTGTGGGCACAGAAGCCCCTTACCTCCCTTTCATCAGCGGCCTCGTGATCCCGGAGGGCGGTGTGTGTGTGACTGACCTTAGGAAGAAACCGGAGCCTCCGCTGCAGTGACCCAGCAACCAGGGCACGGGAGTATACTGCGCCGCTGGGAGTGATGGAGCTGCAGTAAAGATGTCTATTAGACCTAGCCTGCTGCAGCCCTTGTACATTCTTATAAAAAAAGTTCTTCTTTTCTTGTCAAAATTAATAGCTAAGTATAGGCTGCCTGAGGCAGCCCCCTGTTAAGTGTCCTGCTACTGAAGGCACCAACTACAAACTGAGCTCCCTGTTCATGGAAGCGAGGTTATAGAGCAGGGGGCGCTGAGCATCTTGGGAACAGTCAAAAGCTTTGAGCCTGTTGGTGCCTCAGATCAAGATCCTACTCTACACCACAATGTGAATCCTTGTGGAGTCCAGTGTACCCCACAGAAGAAATGAATGTGTCACACCCATTGGCAGCAACATTAGAATAGCTGCTGATGGGCACAATGGAGAAAGGAAGGGGGAAAAACATTTGAATCCAGCACATATATGTAATTTGAATATGTAATTTGTACCTTCCTACTTTAAAATGTAATGGATGAACCTCACCCTGTGAGAACTATCTTCATGATCAAGAGATCTCATATGCAAGATAAGTATGTGTTGGCAGAGGCGCTCACTGGGCAGAGATGCTGATCGCATCTCTGGCATGTGCCGGTGCACTGCGGCACCAGCACACACACACACACACTTCAGACCTGATCTCCTGTTGTGTGAATATGCACAGCAGAGATCAGGTCTGAATACAGCTGTCAGTAAGGCAGGGATCTGCTGCTGCCAGTGAGGCAGGGATGTGCTGCTGTCAGTGAAGCAGTGATCTGCTGCTGCCAGTGAGGCAGGGATCTGCTGCTGCCAGTGAGGCAGGGATGTGCTGCTATAAGTGAGGCAGGTATGTGCTGCTGTCAATGAGGCAGGGATGTGCTGCTGTCAGTGAAGCAGGGATGTGCTGCTGTCAGCGAGGCAGTGATCTGCTGCTCACTATCTCCCTATCACCCCTGCCTGAGTCACACACTTTCCCTGTCACCCCTGCCCCAGTTACCCACTATCTCCCAGTCACCGCTGCCTCAGTTAACCACTATACCTGCGACCCCTGCCTCAGTCACCTACTATACCAGTCACCCCTGCTTTAGTCACCCACTATCTCTGTCACCCCTGCCTCAGTCAACCACTATCTCCATATCACCCCTACCTCAGTCACCCACTATCCCTGTCACCTCTGCCTCAGTCACCCACTGTCACCCTATCACCCCTGCCTCAGTCACCCACTATCCCTGTCACCCCTGCCTCAGTCTCCTACTGTCCCTGTCACCCCTGCCACAGTCATCCACTATATCCCTATCACCCCTGCCTTAGTCACTGACTATCTCCCAGTCACCCCGGCCTCAGTCACCCACTATCTCCCAGTCATACATGCTTCAGTCACCCACTATCTCCCAGTCATCCCTGCCTCAGTCACCTACTGACACCAGTGCAGACATTTCTGCTGCGGCCTCTCCACTCTCCAGCGTGAACGTACTGACGACTGAGGAAATCCGCTTCCCAGTTGAGGACTCCGGGAATGAACACTGCCGATATTGCTGGCAGATGACGTTCTACCCAACTGAGGATTTTTGATACTTTTAGCTTTGCCATGCAATTTCGAGTGCCGCCTTGATGATTTGTGTACACTACCGTGGTGTCGTTGTCCGATTGTACTTGAACAGGCCTGTTCTGTACTAGAGGCAGGGCCAGTGTCAATGAATTGAACACTGCCCGCAATTCCAGAATGTTTATCGGGAGGAGAGATTCCTCCCTGGTCCACCGATGGTGAAGGGTCGTCATCACGGCCATGACCTTGGTGAATTTCCGAGGTGCCGTGGCCAAACCAGAAGGCAGGACCTGAGATCCAAAAACTAACCAGGCACAACACTGCTTAGCTTCCAACATCAGATGAGATTGGACATATCCAGTGTGATGCGGCTGTAGATGATTTTTGCTGTTTCTAACTTCTACTTCTAACTACTGGTACATCAATGAATAAGTTTCAAAATATAATGCATCAAGAGAACGGTGTTGGTAGTATAAAACTACCTACAGCACCTGGTATTCCCAGGTGGTCTCACATCCAAGAACAAACCAGGCCCAAAATCAGGTGATATTGGGCATATACAGTGTGGTGTGGCTGTAGATGAGCTTAGTGGTTTCTGTTAGAGTTCTTCTACTTCTAACTACTCGTACATAAATGAGTAAGCAGCCGATTTATTAAACCTGGTGAAATGATAATTTGCATGGTGATAAAGTACCAGCCAATCAGCTCCTAATTGCCATGTCACAGGCTGGGATTGAAAAATGACAGTTAGGAGCTGACTGGCTGGTACTTTATCACCTTGCACTTTATCAGTTCACCAGGCTTAATAGATCTGCCCCAATGTTTCAAAATGGAATGCATCAAGAGAACGGTGTTAGTATTGTAAAAATACACACAGCTCCTGGTATTTCCTTGTGGTCTCCCATCCAAGTACTAAAACCAGGACCAACACTGCTCAGCTTCCATGATCAGGAGAGATTGGGCAAATCCAGTGTGCTGTGGCTGTAGATGAGCTGGTGGTTTCTGTTACAGCTCTTCTACTTCTAACTTCTGGTACATAAAAGAATACATGTAAAAATTAAATGTACCAAGAAAATGGTGTTGGTAGTTTAAAAACACCTAAAGAATCTGATACTACCAAGCAGTCTCCCATCCATGTATTAACAAAGTCCAATACTGCTTTGCTTCAAAAATCAAATGAGATTGGGCATATCCAGTGTGGTGTGGCTTTAGATAAGCTTTGTGGTTTCTGTTAGAGCTCTTCTACTTCTAACTACTGGTACATTAATGAATATGTATAAGGTTGTAGTTTATCCAATATGCCTTTACTACCTTACCTTTCAACCCCCCCTCCCTCCCCTCTTCTCCTTATAGCTTCCTTAGTTCTCTCCTCCTCGTGTGTGCGTTATTTGTTTTCTCATACGTCCTAGAGGATGCTGGGGTCACATTAAGAACCATGGGGTATAGACGGGATCCGCAGGAGACATGGGCACTTTAAGACTTTCAAAGGGTGTGAACTGTCTCCTCCCTCTATGCCCCTCCTCCAGACTCCAGTTTTAGTATTGTGCGCAGTGATACTGGATGCACTACAGGGGAGCTCTACTGAGTTTCTCTGAAAAGACTTGTTAGTTTTTTTTATTTTCAGGGAGGCTGCTGGCAACAGTCTCCCTGCTTCGTGGGACTTAGGGGAGAGAAGTATGACCAACTTCTAGTGAGTTCAATGGCTCTGCTTCAGGCTGACAGGACACCATTAGCTCCTGAGGGTGCTGATCGCTGGGTACGCCTAGATGCACACTCCCGCAGCCTGCCGTCACCCCCTTACAGAGCCAGAAGACAGGTGAGTAGCAGAAGAACAGAAGACTTCTTCTTCAGTGACGGCATTCTGAGGTACCGAGCAGCGAGCGGAACGCTGCGCGCCATGCTCACACACAAACACAGGCACTGCAGGGTGCAGGGCACGGGGGGGGGGGCACCCTGGGCAGCATAAATTCCTCACAAAAGGCTGGAAAAAGTGGACATTAGTGCCTGGGCACTGTCCTTACCCCACTAGCGTAATTAATTATTTCTGAGCGGGACAGATACGCGCCATTACAGCGGCGGGGCTTCTTCCTCACCTCACCAGAACATCTTTAGAGCATTACAAGTCTATCACTATAGAGTTTATTATTTCCCAGACTGTGTACTTTTGGCGCTGGATTGTGAGCTGAAAAATCCTCTGTGTCCCTCTGACAGATTTACTGACGGTCTGTCCCCCATAAGCCGGTGTGTCTGTGGGTACTTGGTATATGTGTGTCAACATGTCGGTGGCTGAATTTTTTTCCCAAGAGGAAACTATATTAGGAATGCAGACATATGATGGTGGCCCTGTTGGCACCACCAATAACTGACTGGGTAAATGTTTCAGTAATATCAGAGTAAGGTTGGATAAATCTGTGTCCCAGACACAGACGTAGAGAATAGATGTGATATTCATGGCTATGTTTCTTTTCCCTCAGGCCCCGCTGGGTCGCAAAAATGTTATTTTGCCCAGTTACTACACACTGATACTGACACGGATACTGATACTTATGTCGACCATAATGTTTCCTGATTAGATCCAATATTGGCAAGGAGCATTCAGTACATGATTGTGGATATTAAGGACATATTAAAATCACTGAAGACCCTGCTGTTCCTGACAAAGGGGTCTATATGTATGTATATATAGATATATAATGAAAGCTGATGTAACGTTCCTCCATCTCTGTTTGAGAAAGTCTGGGCCAGCTCGACAAGATGGTTTCAAATCCCCAAAAGGATTCTGGTTGTTTATTCATTTCCCGCCGCGGACAGAATAAAGTGGGAGTCACCCCCTGTTCTGCACGGGGCCCTGTCACAAATCCAGCGGATCGTATGCAGGAAGCTACATTATTTCTAGTTATGTAACCACGGGTACATTACTTAGACCTGCCATTACATGTGCATGGGTGAGTAGTAGTATTCAAGAATTGGTCGAATACCTTGTCATCCGATATAGATACCCTGGAGAGATGGGATACTCCTTACGTTGTATCATATCAAGGACACTGCAGCATACTTACGTGAGACTGCAAGGGATATAGGACTCTTGAGTTCACGGGCCAATTTCATGGCAGTGTCGGATAGGAGGGCATTGTGGATTCACCAAGAGAATGCTGATGCTGACTCCAAGAAGAAAGGGAGTCTCTTCCCTATGAAGGTGAAGCCTTGTTTGGTGACTGCCTAGTTAATTTGATCTCGGCAGCTCCCGCAGGTAAGTCAACCTTCTTGCCCTATGTTCCCTCCCAACGGATGAAGACGCATCATTATCTGATGCAGTCATTTCGGCCCAATAGATATGCAAGAAGTTAAGATTCCCCTTTCTTTGCAGGTAGAGGAAGGAGAAGAGAGAAGAGGTCTGCATCCTCTTCAAGATCGCAGGAGCAGAGATCATCCTCTGCTTCTGCCAAATCCACTGCATGACGCTGGGGCTCTCTTGCAGGAGCCCGCACCAGTGGGGGCACGTCTAAAACTCTTCAGTCAGTTCTGGATTCATTCGGACATGGACTCGTGTGTTTTACAAATAGTGTCCCAAGGGTACAAACTGGGGTTTCAAGATGTTCCCCCTCACCGATTGTTCAAACATTAAGTTACTGTGCTATTCCTGGGTTATATAGCGCTGGGGTATGTGCTGGCATACTCTCTCTCTGTCTCTCCAAAGGGCCTTGTGGGGGAAATGTCTTCAGTAAAAGTATTCCCTGTGTGTGTGGTGTGTCGGTACGCGTGTGTCGACATGTCTGAGGAAGAAGGCTATATTAGAGAGGAGCGGGAGCAAATGAACGTGGTGTCTCCGCCGACACCTGATTGGATGGATATGTGGAATGTTTTAAATGCTAGTGTAAACTCATTGCACAAAAGATTAGACAAGGCAGAAGCTTTGGGACAGTCAGGGTCTCAACCAATGCCTAATCCTATGTCGCAGGGACTGTCAGGGTCTCATAAGCGCCCACTATCCAGATTGTTGACACAGATACCGACACGGATTCTGACTCCAGTGTCGATTACGATGATGCAAAGTTACAGCCAAAATTGGCAAAATACATTTGATATATGATTATGGCAATAAAAGATGTTTTGCACATCACAGAGGAGCCCCCTGTCCCTGACAAGAGGGTACATATGTACAAGGGAAAGAAGCCTGAGGTAACCTTTCCCCCCTCACACGAGCTGAACGAGTTATGTGAAAAAGCTTGGGAATCTCCTGCAGATTTCCAAAAGGATTCCCCTTTCCCATCAACGGATAGGTTACGATGGGAATCCTCCCCTTGGGTGGACAAAGCATTAACACGCTTATCCAAGAAGGTAGCCCTCCCGTCCCAGGATACGGCTACCCTCAAAGAGTCTGCTGACCGCAAACAGGAGATTACCCTGAAGTCCATTTATACACATTCAGGTACCTTACTCAGACCGGCAATTGCGTCGGCCTGGGTGTGTAGTGCTGTAGCGGCATGGACGGATACCCTAGATAAGGCTACTATTTTATTGCCCCTGGGGCATATAAGAGATGCTGTCCTATATATGTGTGTATGCAAACTACAGGTGGTGCTGCAGGGCTCACACCCTTTTACTTGTCTTGTAGAGCAACTCTGGAGCTGTTACTGGGTCCAGCTGCTGCAAGAAATCAGCTTGAATGCTTCAGGGGCTTGGGCATGGCCAACATGAGCCCCACACTGATGGGGGTGTATAAAGCGATCTAGGGGTCATCCAAGCGCAACCCCACAAAGGCCGCCATGCCCTGCGTGACCATTTTCTCTTTTCATATGCAGACGAGGGTTGCAGCCAACTATGCCCATTGCTTGGATGACATCACTGTATGCAAATCCGTCTGCTGCAGACCTTTCCCCAGGAATGCTTGTACTAGTTGTTGCATATGGTTTGATGTTTGAGGGTGCTTCAGTATTAGGCAGCTTTCCGCCCTCTCATGTTCATCTGAAAATATGTGGTCTCCCTGCAGTTCCCTTGTGCTTCCTCAGTTGAATCTCCTTAACTTGACGGGTGTGTGCCCGAGCAGCCGCCCTCCACAGCCCTATCCCAGCACATGCTTTTCTTGCGTATGAGATCTCTTGATCATGAAGATAGTTCTCACAGGGTGAGGTTCATCCATTACATTTTAAAGTAGGAAGGTACAAATTACATATTCAAATTACATATATGTGCTGGATTCAAATGTTTTCCCCCCTTCCTTTCTCAATTGTGCCCATCAGCAGCTATTCTAATGTTGCTGCCAATGGGTGTGACACATTCATTTCTTCTGTGGGGTACACTGGACTCCACAAGGATTCACATTGGGGTGTAGAGTAGGATCTTGATCTGAGGCACCAACAGGCTCAAAGCTTTTGACTGTTCCCAAGATGCTCAGCGCCCCCTCCTCTATAACCTCGCTTCCATGAACAGGGAGCTCAGTTTGTAGTTGGTGCCTTCAGTAGCAGGACACTTAAGAGGGGGCTGCCTCAGGCAGCCTATTCTTAGCTATTAATTTTGACAAGAAAAGAAGAACTTTTTTTTATAAGAATCTACAAGGGCTGCAGCAGGCTAGGTCTAATAGACATCTTTACTGCAGCTCCATCACTCCCAGCGGCGCAGTATACTCCCGCGCCCTGGTTGCTGGGTCACTGCAGCGGAGGCTCCGGTTTCTTCCTAAGGTCAGTCACACACACACCGCCCTCCGGGATCACGAGGCCGCTGATGAAAGGGAGGTAAGGGACTTCTGTGCCCACACTATACCGTGATCCAGCGTGGCTGTAGGGGGCGGGCCATGTGCGCACTGGCGTGGACACTGATTACTGGGCAGCCGCTCCACTAGCCACCAGGGACAGTTAAGGAGCACAGCTCTGGGGGGTTTTCTCTTATATTAACCCCATTTTGTACTACCCGCAGTGCATTGTGATAGGTAATAGAGCCTGATTCAGGTTGGATTGCAATCGCAATAAGCAGTCCAACTGCAAAAATTGCTAAGAGCATACGCATGCGCCTGCATTTTCTGTGGCACCCCGCAGTTAATGCGATCGCCTCTGACTGTCAATCGGTGCTGGGGGGGGGGGGGGGGTCAGCAACACTCCATTTCCAAGTCGGAGATGGAGCGGTGCGTGGGCAGGGCTTCAAAATGGGGTCGGCAACGGAGAAACAGGAGGCGTGGTCAGAGCGGTTGCATGACATCACATGCAGCAGCTGCGATCACAAAAATGGTGGCGGCTTCCTGCGCACACATACAGTCTGCACCAACAGGAGGCTAACCCATTTTTTATGATCACGCTGAACTGCACTGCGACTGCAATTTCAGCGTGGTCAAGAAGGGAGGCGGCATGCTGGGTGGCCCCAGCATGCGAACCAAAGGATTGCAAATTCTGTTACTTAGCAGAATTTGCAATCCTTACTGAATTAGGCCCATTGATTACAAAATTTATTTGTAAATATTTGAAGTTTTTCTTCAGGGACTAACACAAAAGATGCTTGGGGCTACTAACACATGGGTAAGCCACGTAAAGCTTCCCATGGGTCAGTGGCATCACAACGGGGTTGCGGCCCACACCCGAGTGTCACCCGCCAAGGGGGGTGACACCAAAGTGCCGGCTCCTCTTCAGTGACAGAATATGGGTGTTTTACTGTGACATTACGTGCAACACCCAGTTTCTGTCACTGTGCAGGAGCCAGCACCACTCACACACTAGTCCCCGGGTGCAGCACTCAACCCCCGGGATACCCGGAGAAACAAAATGGAGATTCAGGCCAACAGGCCACACCCCTACCTATGAGACCATGCCTCCATTTAACCATTGCGCTGCTTATCTGCGCGCACTGCATTACAATCTCCCTCGCTGCCTTTCTGGGTGTCACCAATGATAGTGACACCTTTGCCATGCTTGTAGCAGCTGGTCCTAAGATCTACGCCTCCAGCCCTGAGTGTTTGCCCTTGTGACTTGTTGATCATCATAGCGAAGCAGATTCTTACAAAAAACTGCAGGGGCTTAGATTGAAAAGAAAAACATTGACGAACCCATCATTTCAGCAACAGGGTCTGCCACACGGCTGACTGAAATGACTGGTTGGTTTGGACCCCCACCAAAAAAGAAGCAATCAATCTCTCCTTGCACAAACTGGCTCTACAGAGGCAAGATGTTCACCTCATCATCCTCCGATTCCTCACCCCTTTCACTGTGTACATCGCCCTCCTCACAGATTATTAATTCGTCCCCACTGGAATCCACCATCTCAGATCCCTGTGTACTTTCTGGAGGCAATTGCTGGTGAATGTCTCCACGGAGGAATTGATTATAATTCATTTTGATGATCATCATCTTCTCCACATTTTCTGGAAGTAACCTCGTACGCCGATTGCTGACAAGGTGAGCGGCTGCACTAAACACTCTTTTGGAGTACACACTGGAGGGAGGGCAACTTAGGTAGAATAAAGCCAGTTTGTGCAAGGGCCTCCAAATTGCCTCTTTTTCCTGCCAGTATACATACGGACTGTCTGACGTGCCTACCTGGATGCGGTCACTCATATAATCCTCCACCATTCTTTCAAAGGTGACAGAATCATATGCAGTGACAGTAGACGACATGTCAGTAATCGTTGCCAGGTCCTTCAGTCCGGACCAGATGTCAGCACTCACTCCAGACTGCCCTGCATCACCGCCAGCGGGTGGGCTCGGAATTCTTAGCCTTTTCCTCGCACCCCCAGTTGCGGGAGAATGTGAAGGAGGAGCTGTTGACGGGTCACGTTCCGCTTGACTTGACAATTTTCTCACCAGCAGGTCTTTGAACCTCTGCAGACTTGTGTCTGCAGGAAAGAGAGATACAATGTAGGTTTTAAATCTAGGATCGAGCACGGTGGCCAAAATTTATTGCTCTGATTTCAACAGATTGAATCCTGGTTAAGCGAATTAAGGGCTCCATCCACAAGTCCCACATGCCTAGCGGAATCGCTCTGTTTTAGCTCCTCCTTCAATGTCTCCAGCTTCTTCTGCAAAAGCCTGATGAGGGGAATGACCTGACTCAGGCTGGCAGTGTCTGAACTGACTTCACGTGTGGCAAGTTCAAAGGATTGCAGAACCTTGCACAACGTTGAAATCATTCTCCACTGCGCTTGAGTCAGGTGCATTCCCCCTCCTTTGCCTATATCGTGGGTAGATGTATAGGCTTGAATGGCCTTTTGCTGCTCCTCCATCCTCTGAAGCATATAGAGGGTTGAATTCCACCTCGTTACCACCTCTTGCTTCAGAGGATGGCAGGGCAGATTCAGGAATGTTTGGTGGTGCTCCAGTCTTCGGCACGCGGTGGCTGAATGCAGAAAGTGGCCCGCAATTCTTCGGGCCACCGACAGCATCTCTTGCACGCCCCTGTCGTTTTTTAAATAATTCTGCACCACCAAATTCAATGTATGTGCAAAACATGGGACGTGCTGGAATTTGCCCAGATGTAATGCACGCACAATATTGGTGGCGTTGTCCGATGTCACAAATCCCCAGGAGAGTCAAATTGGGGTAAGCCATTCTGCGATGATGTTCCTCAGTTTCCGTAAGAGGTTGTCAGCTGTGTGCCTCTTATGGAAAGCGGTGATACAAAGCGTAGCCTGCCTAGGAACGAGTTGGCATTTGCGAGATGCTGCTACTGGTGCCGCCGCTGCTGTTCTTGCTGCGGGAGGCAATACATCTACCCAGTGGGCTGTCACAGTCATATAGTCCTGAGTCTGCCCTGCTCCACTTAACCACGGACATGTGGACTAGTGGACATTGGGTACAACTGCATTTTTTAGGACACTGGTGACTCTTTTTCTGAGGTCTGTGTACATTTTCGGTATCGCCTGCCTAGAGAAATGGAACCTAGATGGCATTTGGTACCGGGGACACAGTACCTCAATCAAGTCTCTAGTTGCCTCTGAATTAACGATGGATACCGGAACCACGTTTCTCACCACCCAGGCTGACAAGACCTGAGTTATCCGCTTTGCAGCAGGATGACTGCTGTGATATTTCATCTTCCTCGCAAAGGACTGTTGGACAGTCAATTGCCTACTGGAAGTAGTACAAGTGGTCTTCCGACTTCCCCTCTGGGATGACGATCGACTCCCAGCAGCAACAACAGCAGCGCCAGCAGCAGTAGGCGTTACACTCAAGGATGCATCGGAGGAATCCCAGGCAGGAGAGGACTCGTCAGACTTGCCAGTGACATGGCCTGCAGGACTATTGGCTCTCCTGTCTAAGGAGGAAATTGACACTGAGGGAGTTGGTGGTGTGGTTTGCAGGAGATTGGTTACAAGAGGAAGGGATTTAGTGGTCAGTGGACTGCTTCCGCTGTCATCCAAAGTTTTTGAACTTGTCACTGACTTATGATTAATGCGCTGCAGGTGACGTATAAGGGAGGATGTTCTGAGGTGGTTAACGTCCTTACCCCTACTTATTACAGCTTGACAAAGGCAACACACGGCTTGACACCTGTTGTCCGCATTTGTGTACAGGATGCATACCTTCATGTCCAAATTTATCCATCTCATCAGTCGTACGTCAGATTTGCGGTACAGGACTGTCATTGCCAATTTCAGACGTTGCTGTTTGGTCTCTCCACGGCCCAGAGAATTTTCACCAAGGTAATGGTGGAAATGATGGTTTTCCTGCGCAAGCAAGGTGTCACAATTATCCCGTACTTGAGCGATCTCATAAAAGCGAGATCAAGAGAGCAGTTGCTGAACAGCGTATCACTTTCACTGAAAGTGTTACAGCAACACGGCTGGATTTTCAATATCCCAAAGTCGCAGTTGGTTCCTACGACTCGTCTGTCTTTCTTGGGCATGATTCTGGACACAGACCAGAAGAGGGTTTATCTCCCGATAGAAAAGGCCCAGGAACTCATGACTCTTGTCAGGAACCTATTGAAACCAAAACTTGTGTCAGTGCATCACTGCACTCGAGTCCTGGGAAAGATGGTGGCATCATACAAAGCCATTCCATTCGGCAGGTTCCATGCGAATACTTTCCAATGGGACCTACTGGACAAGTGGTCTGGGTCACATTTACAGATGCATTGGTTGATCACCCTGTCCCCCAGGGTCAGGGTATCACTCCTGTGGTGGCTGCAGAGTGCTCACCTTCTCGAGTGACGCAGATTCGGCATTCAGTACTGGATCCTGGTGACCACAGATGCAAGCCTCCAAGGTTGGGGAGCAGTCACACAGGGAAGAAATTTCCAAGGGCTTTGGTCAAGTCAAGAGACTTGTCTTCACATCAACATCCTGAAACTAGGGGCCATATACAATGCCCTACGTCAAGCGGAGACCTTACTTTGCGACCAACCGGTTCTGATCCAGTCAGACAACGTCACCGCAGTGGCTCATGTAAACCGTCAAGGCGGCACAAGGAGCAGAGTGGCGATGGCACAAGCTACCTTTGCATTTTTCTCCCAAACGAAGGACACTAGAATGAAAATTTTAAAGCCTCCTGTTAGTGCTTCATCTACACGGTATAGCCCTGAATTTTCCAATGCGTAGCTCTTTGCAAAAGAGAGATATTGGCAAGGAAAAGCTGTCTTGTACCTTTGCATTTTTCTCCCAAACGAAGGACACTAGAAAGAAAATTTTAAAGCCTCCTGTTAGGCCATCATCTACACGGCATAGCCCTGAATTTTCCAATGCGTAGCTCTTTGCAAAAGAGAGATATTGGCAAGGAAAAGCTGTCTTGTACCTTTGCATTTTTCTCCCAAACGAAGGAAACTAGAATGAAAATTTTAAAGCCCCCTGTTAGTGCTTCATCTACACGGCATAGCCCTGAATTTTCCAATGTGCAGCTCTTTGCAAAAGAGAGATATTGGCAAGGAAAAGCTGTCTTTCAACTCTTCCACAACTGAAAAACAGATAGTGTTCCCAAGCCTTCCATCCTGTAATATCTTCAGTCTCTCGTCAATGAAGAAAACAATCCCTCCAGCAGACTCTTCAACCACGATACAAGATCACAGCCAAAAGGGCGAGAAGCAACTACACTTGCGTTTAACCAAAATGGCAGTGCACCAAAACATAAGCTGACACAATCATGGAGAATGAGCCAGCATATATGCTCTTCTATCTATATTTTGCAAACCTGCTCTTGTCCCCTCCAGCTGCTCCATGTAGATTTGACGCCTGGCAAGGTGCATAACCCACTGACAAGCAGGCACACTCCTGCATGAGTTTTCACTCTCACTAGCAGGATGATACACATTCATTTGCATGTGCTCCACCTCTGACACACCGCCCACCCAACCACCCAGTCACCAGAGCCACCCACAAGCCAACTGGCTCCGTGATTTAATTTGCACAGTGCAGTCATCCAGGCAGCATGTCCTTCTCAATGGAATAATCTCTGGTTCCATGGAATCTTCCGCATTGGAATGCTGCGGAACAAAAAGGATTTAAACATTCAGCTTGCTAGCATTCAATGTACCTGCGGCTTGGCTCTAGCATATGGGTCTTCATCCTGTGGCCCTCCAGCTGCTGTGAAACTACACATCCCAGCATGCCCTGCCACAGTTTTGCTATTAAGGTATGCTAAAACTGAGGCAGGGCATGCTGGTATATGTAGTTCCACAGCAGCTGGAGGGTCGCAGGTTGAAGACCCATATTCTAGCATGCCTGTTCTATGATGCATGTTCCGTGATGTCACAATCAGCTTGGAATGGGGTGTCTAGCATGCATTTGCTGACAGCCACTTGAGGGAGACACACATCAGGAGATGCAGCATATCGGAGGTCTTCGATGCCTTTCCAGCAAATGCACACCACCAGCTGCTGGTCTGGACACAAAACAATACCCACAATTGAAGGCTCAAAATGCCCAACTACAGGATTAATGTAAGTAGTGAATTTTGGAATGAATTTAGAAGTAGGAAATTAAGTTAGTTCACAAGTACATTCAAATTCCGATCTAAAGTCTAGGTAGGCCTCACGTCCTGGCAGCCCCCAGCATTTAAAAATGCCTTGATTAGAGGTAGGGAATTAAATGTAGATAAGAAGTAGACACAAAATAACACTCCACAGAGCAATTATCAGGTGTCTTTATCAATTGTTGCATTTAAAAAATCAAGCAATTAGGGAACACAATGTTGCGACAATGTAACCCTATTTGCAAAATAGTACTAAATAAGTTTGTCGATGTAAGACATTTGCAAAGGCGCAAACAAAACACGCTGGAAAATGCAACTGAATCTGTTTTTGGAGGTTAGAATAGATGCAGGATCAAGTAGCTCAATGGGTAGGGTGTTTGATTAGAATTCAACAGGTTATAGATTTGAATCCTGGGTATGATAGTTTGAGGTGTTATTTAATAAAGTATGTTTATATATTAGTCACACATGGCTTACTTGTACAAATGGCATGTCACCAGTTAGTGCTGACTGCTGATATGCCATTTGCACAAACACGCCATGTGTGACTGTATATGCATTTAAGGAGGGCACCCCGGCAATACCACAAACCATTGAGTGTCAAGTATACTAGATATATCTTCATATCTCATGTGCTTTCTCTGAGACCAATCTTGTTATGCCCCTTCCCCACAAGGCATGCGCCTTTTGTCCATATTGCAAAAATGGGGAGGGGAGGGGGGGGGGGCATATAATTCTCTGTCACAGGGCACCAAAAAGTCTAGTTATGGCTCTGGTATGCATTATGTAATCTGGCAGACCATATCTCCAACACTGGCTGGTTGGAATAGAAATCCGGTTATCTATGTGAGCAAATGACCATCAACGATTTACTCTCAAACACTAGAAAATGGACAAACATGGTCCCCTAAACAAATTGGTTAAATTTTGGGTTTAACCAATTTGTGTAATGACCATTTTTGACCACTTTTCTAGTGTTTGGGAGCAAATGGTTAATTGACATTTGCTACTATACATTACCAGATTTTCATTCCATCCATCCAGACTGGATAGATAGCCTGACAGATAATTGTGTAGTGTACGCCCAGGATAACTGTCAGTTGTGCTTTCTTTTATGACGGCACATAAATGGGTGGGCAGATCCAGAGCAAGCACTGCCCACTCATGCATAGTTGTCAACTGATGTGAAGTTCCAGGGGGCAATCTCAGTTATAAAGAAAAGTATCTGGAAATTGTCCCTAGTTTAAAAAAAAAATAAAAAAAAAATTGATCAACTCCATTTATTTAGTATGATATCCCAGCAGTCAGAACAACATACTTTATTAAATAACACATCTCAAACTACCATACCCAGGATTCAAACCTATAACCTGTTGAATTCTAATCAAACACCCTACCTATTGAGCTATTTGATCCTGCATAAAAATTGTGAACATTATATGAAGCTATTGGTACTTTGCAAAAAAAAAAGTATCAGCATTACAACGCAGCAGATCCATGCAGTTTGCAGCCACACACTACATGTATCTGCTCAGCAACAATGCTGATTATTTCTTCACAAAGTACAAGGTGAGCTCCAAACAGAATTCTCTAGCTTAGAATTATACCTTTCTATGCCAAACCTAAAAGTCGGGCCCCCCACCCTGGGATCCCCCAGAGGGAGGCCTGCACCGTCATGCGGCAGGCTTGTCCGTTTTGGAAGCAGGCTGATGGGCAGCCCAGGCTTGCTTCAGTCTGGGCTTGGCAGGTCTGGAAGCATGAGCTTGCTTTGGGTATGCCTGACCTTGGGTACGCTTTACCTGAGGGATGAAAGGGCCAAGGGAAAGTACTTTTAGCCTTCTGCGTGGTAGGAGTCATACGAGGTAGGCAAGCTGTTTTAGCAGTAGCCAGATCAGCTACAATCTTATTGAGGTCTTCTCCAAAGAGAGTGTCTCCCTTGAAAGGAAGCACCTCCAGGGTTTTCTTGGAATCCATATCCACCGACCAGGATCTCAACCAGCTGTATAAAGTATTACCTTGGAACTGGCTCTCCACTCCCCATTATCTGGTTATCATGGCTTCCTCCTCCAGTGTCCAGACTCGCTTGCTGAAGCTCGGCCACTTCTTCCTAGCAGCAGGCTACTGGATCACTGGGCAGCAGAGGTGCTTGGGAGCCGGAAGGGGGCGGAGCAATCAGGCAGGCAGTTGCAGTGCTGCCCAGCTATCTGTGGTGTGAGAAGAAGCAGGGGCACCCCACCGCTGGCAGTGCTGCAGCTAGCGGTGGTGGCAGCGGCGAGGCTGCTGGGCTGGGTCTTGAAAAAGGTGGAAAGGAGGGTGTTACGGCATGGAATGTACAAACTGCGAGACCCTGCTGGTAGCGCCTTTGTCTATTTAGTAGGAAGGGCACGTAACAGCCGGGGGGCAATGGAGGAAGCCCCTTTAGGGCTGGAGCCCCTTCAGGGCTGGAGCCCGGCGGCAACTGACTCCGTTGTCTCTGGCAGTTCTGCCCCTGGACTAGAGGAATGGTCAAGAACATGGCAACATTTAATGCCAAAAAATGCAAAATCATACACGTCTCAAAAATGCAAAGGCTAACTATAATATTAAGGGCATTATAATGGCAAGAGGAAAGCTATCTAAGTATTACTATTTCAGGTGAGCAATGTAACAAAGCAATAGGAAAGGCAAGTCAGATGCTTGTTTGCATAGGTTAAAGAACCAGTAGCAGAAAAAAGTAATACAGGTTGAGTATCCCATATGCAAATATTCCGAAATACGGAATATTCCGAAATACGGACTTTTTTGAGTGAGACTGAGATAGTGAAACCTTTGTTTTTTGATGGCTCAGTGTACACAAACTTTGTTTAATACTCAAAGTTATTAAAAATATTGTATTAAATGAACTTCAGACTGTGTGTATAAGGTGTATATGACACATGAATGAATTCTGTGAATGTACACACACTTTGTTTAATGCACAAAGTTATAAAAAATATTGGCTAAAATGACCTTCAGGCTGTGTGTATAAGGTGTATATGAAACATAAATGCATTTTGTGCTTAGATTTAGGTCCCATCACCATAATATCTCGTTATGGTATGCAATTATTCCAAAATACAGAAAAATCCGATATCCAAAATTCCTCTGGTCCCAAGCATTTTGGATAAGGGATACTCAACCTGTAATGCCACTGTATAGGTCCTTGGTACAGCCACATTTAGAATCCTGTGTTCAGTTCCAGAAGCCATATCTCCAGAAGGCTGTAAATACATTAGGGCAACTAAAATTGTGCATGGCCTACATCACAAAACTTACCTGGAAATACTAAAAGATTATGTGTATAGTTTGGAGAAGGGAAGAGGGAACATACAGTAATAGAAACATTTAAATATATAGGGAGGAATGTAATAGGGTGTGAGAATCAGAAAGTGAGAGATTTTGTGTTTTTTCCTGTTGTTTTTTTTTTTTTTTTCATTGTTTGTTTTTTAAAGTGGCAATCCTTTACATGGCAAAACCAGGTTGATATTTGCCATGTAAAGGATTGCCACCGTGGGCATGTGTAGAAGGGGCACTGCTACTGTTGGCATTATGTGTGTAAGCTGCACTGATATGGTGGTTATGTGTATAAAGGGCACTGCGACAGTGGGTATTATTATTATTATTATTATTATTATTACATGCGGTGTAATGACAATAAGATAGTGCTACTGTGTGGCGTATTTTGATTTGGGGTGCTATTGTGTGGCCATGCCCCTTCCTTGTGATACCACACCTTCTTTTTTTAAGGAGCGCACTGTCCCTTTATTAAGTATTGGAGAGAGGGCCCAAATTAATAGTTTGCAGGGAGGCGCCAAACACCCTAGCACTGGCCCTTTGGTAGGGGACAGGATTTGCTTCTGCTTGTGCACATCTGTTATGATTGCCAGCCAACAGCACTGGTTTTGCCTATAACACTAACTATAAATATTTTGAATTGGTCCTGGACCACCAATCCAAGGCACCCCTGCAAGTGTCCTGAGGCACCCCAGGGTGCAGTTTGAGAACCACTGGTCTAGTGAGTACCCAGGATAATTATTGTAGCTGGTCTGCGGGTAACAGCTCTCAGATCCACTTCTAGAAAAAATGCAGCAATGTAATTTGAGTGACAAACTGCAGAGATGAACCCTTTCTGTGACTGCTGCACAGGGATCACACAAACTCTATTCATAGGGCTGACTTCACTTAGGGGAGATGTTCTCACCCCGCAAAGAAGTGCGAGTATATACCGCACTTACGGTACCATTGGATTTACAGATATTTTCTTGCAATACACTATGGGGGTCATTCTGAGTTGATTGCTCGCTAGCAGTTTTTAGCAGCCATGCAAACGCATTGTCGCTGCCCACTGGAGAGTGTATATTCACTTTGGAGAAGTGCGAACACTTGAGCAGCAGAGCGCCTGCAAAATCGTTTCAAAATAAGACCAGCACTGTAGTTACACTTCGTGTGCGTTGATTCTAACAACCGAGGGACGGCTTTTGATGTCACACACCCATCCAGCGAATGCCCAGCCACGTCTGCATTTCTTCTGCCACGCCTGCATTTTTCCAAGCACTCCCTGAAAACGGTCAGTTGACACCCAGAAACGCCCTCTTTCTGTCAATCTCCTTGTGGCCTGTTCTGTGATTGGAATAATCGCTAGAACTAGTGCAAAACCACAATGGACTTTGTACCCGTACGATGCGCATGCACATTACGGAGCATGCGCATGCACAGATTAGCCATTTTTTTTCAACTGATTGCTACGCAGCGAACAACGGCAGCAAGCGATCAACTCGGAATGACCCCCTATATACATAGAAACATGGATTTTTACTGCAGGAATTATGGTTAGTTTAGGGGTATCGGTTAGGGTCAACAGAGGTGTAGCTAGGGGTCCAAGCGCCCCTGGCAAAGTAAGGGACTGGCGCCCCCCCTTTCGATAAAGCATTGCAGTCCATTGGCGGTTACCATGTTGGAGCCACAGCAACTGACCCCCTCCCCCACACGCTGCCCTACATCATCGGCTGGGATTCACTGTTGGTGTGAAGCCACTGGGAACATTCTGGTAGCATTAGCAGCAGTCTGTGTCATAGATAGGGAAGGCAGAAGGTTAACTAGCTAATAGCAGTCTGTTGGCAGCAGAGGCTGGGCGGGGGGCTGAGAATGAGCCAACGCTGATCAGTGTCCAGTCTGCTCAGACAAAAATATTTTGTGATCAGGGCTGGTTCTAGACCAAAGGAGCCAATAGCAAAAATTTCCTTTGGCACCCCCCCCCCCCCCCCACACACACACACACACATACACACACACACACACACACACACACACACACACACCAAAAAAGAACATATCCCAGTTTAACATAACGCTATGTGGTGCAAGGTGTGGAGCTGGTCACTTGTATCAGACCTCTGACATTTGCCTTTTCACCCATATTGCATACTTTTTCTTGCAGGTTGTGTCTTAATTCAAGAAGTGTTCTAAGTACTTCAGCTTAGTATCTTTACTGACCCCTCTTTACCCCACACTACATAACTGACCCCTCTATACCCTACACTACATCACTGACCTTTCTATAACCATCACTGCATTACTGACCCCTCTATACAGTACACTGACCTCTATATACCTGCTAGTACATCCCTGATGCCTATATTCCCTAAGCTAAATCCCTGATGCCTCTATTCCCTACGCTACATCCCTGACGCCTCTATTCCCTATGCTACATCCCTGACGCCTCTATACCCTACGCTACATCCCTGATGCCTCTATTCCCTACGCTACATTCCTGATGCCTCTATAACCTACGCTACATCCCTGACGCCTCTATACCCTACGCTACATCCCTGACGCCTCTATACAGTACAATGCATTACTGATCCCTCTAGACCATACATCCTCATTACATCAGAGAGATAGTGAAACACTGGAAAAAATAAGGATAAAGTGGACTACAGAAACTGATGCTCTAAACAAAGGAGAGAGAGAGAAAAGCACAAGGGAAAGTGGGCAATCGGAACACCATAGAGAGAGGAGAGATAGAAATGCCTGAAAAAGTAAAGGGGGTTGGGTATGGCATCCGGCGCTCGGGATTCCAGCAGTCACATGATACCTAATCCTAATCCTAACCCTCTGGGGGGGTGGCGGATAGGGCTAACCCTCAGGGGGTGGCAGCTAGGACTAAACCCCCCCCCCCCTCCTAGTGCCTTCCCTAACACCCGCTCCCCCGGTCCTAACCCTCCCTCCAATACTCGCCTTCGGGATGTTGGCTGTCTGTGTGCCGGCACCAGTCTCCCAAGTGGTGTCAGGATTCCAACATCTGTCAAATGACCGCCGGTATACCGTCTGCCGGGATGGTAAATGTATCCTGAGGACAGGTAGTGAGTGTGGAGGGATAGGTGGTTCAGTAAAATGTAACAGCTCAAACTGCGATCATTCACTGATAAATTGATTTATAGCTCTCCCTTTTTAACCATTGCAGTCATAAAAGCAATGTTTTTTAAACTTTTAAATAAAGCTTGTTAGCATCCCCAGCACACTGTATATGCTGGGAGATGTAGTTCTCAATATGAAAACATTTAATTACTGTATGAACTCTAATTCCCCAACTGAAACCTCTCACAAACACACACTCCTAAATCTAGTACACACACACACACACACACACACACACACACACACACACACACACACACACCACACACACACACACATTTCCCCAGTACTGACAACTCTCATCACTTCCACACACTGACAACTCCCTCCTGCTCCTCTCCCCACTGACACTGACAGCTCCCTCACAGTCACACACATCCTCCACCCCCCCACCCCCCCCACACACACACTGATAGCACACATGCACAAATCCCCCCTTCCTCGACACTAACTGTCACGGACTGCTTGGGCAGCAGGGGGCAGGCTCTGACTTGAAGTGCTGAAATTCAACAGCTCTCTCGAACTTGCAAGGCATGGCTGTGCAGCTGTCTCCAGCCATCTCCTTGCCCACTGTGTAATTTGTGGCGTTCTCTGATGTTCCCCGCTCTGCCTCTACAACCGGCACATAATGTACAGCAGTGGTGACTCCTGAGTATGGGCCTGGAGAACTCCGCCTACCAGGGGGTAGGGATTAATAATTTCAAAGGGGCAGAGCTAGGAGTGAAGCAGTGGACAGCAGTTGAGGGGCGTTTCAAACTGTAACAGGGTTGGGACAATTTCAGTATCCTTCCCTCACCGTCTAATTGGTCAGTCCCACGCTGATTGCCATAGCGCCCTTTTCGAGACTGCAGAACTCTATCCCTTAGCCACGGTTGGCACAGCTGGATGGTGCCCCTGGCAAGTGCCATCCTGGCCAAGGGGTAGATACGCCCCTGAGGGTCAGGGCCAGCAACAGAAATCTTGGGGCCCAGTACACTGATATCTCTGGGGCCCCCTCAACCCCCCCTTAACTTGGCAGAGGGATCTTTAAAAAAAAATGGAGCCTTTGACTCGGACCGTCAGTGAGGCCGGCAGGTGGTTTTCATACTGGGCTATCCAGCTCTTCGGTGACGGTGGCAGGGACATTCAGAAAAGGGCCAGCACAGCAACATGCATAATAATGGCAATACAGTATGGACCACAGGGACTGGACAAAGTGATGGGGTAAAAGGAGGGGGGAGGGTTTAGTTGGCCTGTTAATTGTTTTCCTGCTTAAATTGAGCAGTTGGTGGATACACTTTAAAAAGCAATATTGGCACTGTGGCCCCATTATTTCTGTTCTTAATACTTGGAGCCCTGAACAAGTGTCCCCTTTGTCCCCCCTGTCACCGGGCCTGTTCAGGCGTTACCTATGGAGAAGCTGCGACATGACATCCTAGGACACGATACTGCACCATGCATCACCATTATATTTCAGTGTGCCTTGTCAATATTTAAATCTTGTTCTGTGTGACGTGAGTTGTAAATGGTTGAAAATCTCTGTGCTACAGTATCGTCACCATGTAGTTATAACAACACCGCAAAACCACCAAAAGACGTGTTTTGGTAGAGGGACTGCTGGAGGGGCCCATTGGGGCCCCTAGTTTGCTACCCCACCCCAGTATACCTGTGCTGTAGCCAGTGGAAGGGGCACTATCTTCCCGGTGATCTCTTCGGGAAGATGGTGCCGCACATAGAAAGCAAAGACTCTGGCTGCACTCTCCTGCCCTCGCTCTAAGCAAGGTGATCGGGCCACAAAAGGACCCCTGTCGGACCCCTGCCGGACCCCGGCCTGTGGGCCACAAAAGGATGCATTGGGGGCGGCATGCGGCCCATGGGTTTGACACCCCTGCCCTAGAGTATCAAAATTTGTTTCACGGCACCCCTAGGCCAAAGTTTTTTTTATTGAGAAATTCAGAAAAAAATATAAAATTAAGTAAATTGTGTTTATAGCATGTCATCCTCAGGTTCAGTTATGTTGTGAGGGAATGGTTTTGCCAATTTAATAAAGTATAAATAATTTTAATTGGTCCTGGACCACCAAACTATGCTACTAGTGCAAGAACCCCAGTTTGGAAACTACTGCCATAAAATAAACCTTTTTTGTTTTTTTTAAACTACATGTAATACACCTTAGAGCTCAGTTCCTAAAAGGTTTTAAACCCTTGCATACAGTAAACTACACATATTTAAAAATCCTACACCGGGCACAAGTGCTCACGGGCCAATTTCATGGCAGTCTCGGATAGGAGGGCATTGTGGATTCACCAAGGGAATGCTGATGCTGACTCCAAGAAGAAAGGGAGTCTCTTCCCTATGAAGGTGAAGCCTTGTTTGGCGACGGCCTAGTTCATTTGATCTCGGCAGCTCCCGCAGGTAAGTCATCCTTCTTGCCCTATGTTCCCTCTCAACGGATGAAGACGCATCATTATCTGACGCAGTCATTTCGGCCCAATAGATATGCAAGAAGTTAAGATTCCCCTTTCTTTGCAGGTAGAGGAAGGAAAAGAGGGAAGAGGTCTGTAGCCTCTTCAAGATCGCAGGAGCAGAGATCGTCCTCTGCTTCTGCCAAATCCACTGCATGACGCTGGGGCTCTCTTGCAGGAGCCCGCACCAGTGGGGGGCACGTCTAAAACTCTTCAGTCAGTTCTGGATTCATTCGGACCTGGACTCGTGGGTTTTACAAATAGTGTCCCAAGGGTACAAACTGGGGTTTCAAGACGTTCCCCCTCACCGATTGTTCAAATCAGCCTTAGTCAGCAGGGAGAAGGTTTTTATTCAAGCCTCTTCGTGGTCCCGAAGCCGGACGGCTCAGTCAGACCAATCTTAAATCTGAAATCCCTTAATTTCTACCTAAAGAAATTCAATTTCAAGATGGAATCTCTCAGGGTAGTGATCTCCAGTCCGGGGGATAAAGGAGATTTCATGGTTTTGGTAGACATAAAGGATGCCTACTTATATGTTCCCATTTAGCCACTGCATCAAGCTACCTGAGGTTTGCAATTCAGGATTGTCATTACCAATTTCAGACGTTGCCGTTTGGTCTGTCCACGGCTCCGAGGATTTTCACCAGGGTGATGGCGGAAATGATGGTTCTCCTTCGCAAGCAAGGAGTCACAATTATCCCGTACTTGGATGATCTCCTGATTAAGGCGAGATCCAGGGACCAGTTAGTGCAAAACATCTACTCTCCCTGACAGTTCTTCAACAACATGGTTGGCTCCTAAATTTGCCAAAATCGCAGTTGGTCCCAATGACGCGGTTGTTGTTTTTGGGAGTGATACTGGACACAGAAGAGGTTTTCTTCTAGTGGAAAGGCTCTGGAGATCCAGAGTCTGGTCAAACAAATTCTGAAACCAGCAAGAGTGTTAATCCATCAATGCATTCAGTTGCTGGGGAAGATGGTTGCGGCCTACGAGCCCATTCAGTTTGGCAGGTTCCATGCCAGAGTGTTCCAGTGAGACCTGTTGGACAAGTGGTCCGGATCCCACCTACACATGCACCGGAGGATAATCCTGTCTTCCAAGACCAGAATCTCACTCCATTGGTGGCTGCACAGTTCTCACCACCTAGAGTGGCGATGGTTCGGGATCCAGGACGGGATCCTAGGGACCACGGATGCAACCCTCCGAGGCTGGAGAGCAGTCACACAGGGGGAAAACATCCAAGGAAGATGGTCAAGTCTTCCTTGGATGTTTTCATCTCCACATAAATGTTCTGGAGTTAAGGGCCATTTAATAACTGCAGACACAGTACGCACTGGGACGGGTGCCCAGCATCCTCTACGGCTGTGATCTTGTATCGTGGTTGAAGAGTCTGCTGGAGGGATTGTTTTCTTCATTGACGAGAGACTGAAGATATTACAGGATGGAAGGCTTGGGAACACTATCTGTTTTTCAGTTGTGGAAGAGTTGAAAGACAGCTTTTACTTGCCAATATCTCTCTTTTGCAAAGAGCTACGCATTGGAAAATTCAGGGCTATACCGTGTAGATGAAGCACTAACAGGGGGCTTTAAAATTTTCATTCTAGTTTCCTTCGTTTGGGAGAAAAATGCAAAGGTACAAGACAGCTTTTCCTTGCCAATATCTCTCTTTTGCAAAGAGCTGCACATTGGAAAATTCAGGGCTATGCCATGTAGATGATGGCCTAACAGGAGGCTTTAAAATTTTCTTTCTAGTGTCCTTCGTTTGGGAGAAAAATGCAAAGGTACAAGACAGCTTTTCCTTGCCAATATCTCTCTTTTGCAAAGAGCTGCACATTGGAAAATTCAGGGCTATGCCATGTAGATGATGGCCTAACAGGAGGCTTTAAAATTTTCTTTCTAGTGTCCTTCGTTTGGGAGAAAAATGCAAAGGTACAAGACAGCTTTTCCTTGCCAATATCTCTCTTTTGCAAAGAGCTACGCATTGGAAAATTCAGGGCTATGCCGTGTAGATGATGGCCTAACAGGAGGCTTTAAAATTTTCTTTCTAGTGTCCTTCGTTTGGGAGAAAAATGCAAAGGTACAAGACAGCTTTTCCTTGCCAATATCTCTCTTTTGCAAAGAGCTACGCATTGGAAAATTCAGGGCTATACCGTGTAGATGAAGCACTAACAGGAGGCTTTAAAATTTTCATTCTAGTTTCCTTCGTTTGGGAGAAAAATGCAAAGGTAGCTTGTGCCATCGCCACTCTGCTCCTTGTGCCGCCTTGACGGTTTACATGAGCCACTGCGGTGACGTTGTCTGACTGGATCAGAACCGGTTGGTCGCAAAGTAAGGTCTCCGCTTGACGTAGGGCATTGTATATGGCCCCTAGTTTCAGGATGTTGATGTGAAGACAAGTCTCTTGACTTGACCAAAGCCCTTGGAAATTTCTTCCCTGTGTGACTGCTCCCCAACCTTGGAGGCTTGCATCTGTGGTCACCAGGATCCAGTACTGAATGCCGAATCTGTGTCACTCGAGGAGGTGAGCACTCTGCAGCCACCACAGGAGTGATACCCTGACCCTGGGGGACAGGGTGATCAACCAATGCATCTGTAAATGTGACCCAGACCACTTGTCCAGTAGGTCCCATTGGAAAGTATTCGAATGGAACCTGCCGAATGGAATGGCTTTGTATGATGCCACCATCTTTCCCAGGACTCGAGTGCAGTGATGCACTGACACAAGTTTTGGTTTCAATAGGTTCCTGACCAGAGTCATGAGTTCCTGGGCCTTTTCTATCGGGAGATAAACCCTCTTCTGGTCTGTGTCCAGAATCATGCCCAAGAAAGACAGACGAGTCGTAGGAACCAACTGCGACTTTGGGATATTGAAAATCCAGCCGTGTTGCTGTAACACTTTCAGTGAAAGTGATACGCTGTTCAGCAACTGCTCTCTTGATCTCGCTTTTATGAGATCGCTCAAGTACGGGATAATTGTGACACCTTGCTTGCGCAGGAAAACCATCATTTCCACCATTACCTTGGTGAAAATTCTCTGGGCCGTGGAGAGACCAAACAGCAACGTCTGAAATTGGCAATGACAGTCCTGTACCGCAAATCTGAGGTACGACTGATGAGATGGATAAATTTGGACATGAAGGTATGCATCCTGTACACAAATGCGGACAACAGGTGTCAAGCCGTGTGTTGCCTTTGTCAAGCTGTAATAAGTAGGGGTAAGGACGTTAACCACCTCAGAACATCCTCCCTTATACGTCACCTGCAGCGCATTAATCATAAGTCAGTGACAAGTTCAAAAACTTTGGATGACAGCGGAAGCAGTCCACTGACCACTAAATCCCTTCCTCTTGTAACCAATCTCCTGCAAACCACACCACCAACTCCCTCAGTGTCAATTTCCTCCTTAGACAGGAGAGCCAATAGTCCTGCAGGCCATGTCACTGGCAAGTCTGACGAGTCCTCTCCTGCCTGGGATTCCTCCGATGCATCCTTGAGTGTAACGCCTACTGCTGCTGGCGCTGCTGTTGTTGCTGCTGGGAGTCGATCGTCATCCCAGAGGGGAAGTCGGAAGACCACTTGTACTACTTCCAGTAGGCAATTGACTGTCCAACAGTCCTTTGCGAGGAAGATGAAATATCACAGCAGTCATCCTGCTGCAAAGCGGATAACTCAGGTCTTGTCAGCCTGGGTGGTGAGAAACGTGGTTCCGGTATCCATCGTTAATTCAGAGGCAACTAGAGACTTGATTGTGGTACTGTGTCCCCGGTACCAAATGCCATCTAGGTTCCATTTCTCTAGGCAGGCGATACCGAAAATGTACACAGACCTCAGAAAAAGAGTCACCAGTGTCCTAAAAAATGCAGTTGTACCCAATGTCCACTAGTCCACATGTCCGTGGTTAAGTGGAGCAGGGCAGACTCAGGACTATATGACTGTGACAGCCCACTGGGTAGATGTATTGCCTCCCGCAGCAAGAACAGCAGCGGCGGCACCAGTAGCAGCATCTCGCAAATGCCAACTCGTTCCTAGGCAGGCTACGCTTTGTATCACCGCTTTCCATAAGAGGCACACAGCTGACAACCTCTTACGGAAACTGAGGAACATCATCGCAGAATGGCTTACCCCAATTTGACTCTCCTGGGGATTTGTGACATCGGACAACGCCACCAATATTGTGCGTGCATTACATCTGGGCAAATTCCAGCACGTCCCATGTTTTGCACATACATTGAATTTGGTGGTGCAGAATTATTTAAAAAACGACAGGGGCGTGCAAGAGATGCTGTCGGTGGCCCGAAGAATTGCGGGCCACTTTCTGCATTCAGCCACCGCGTGCCGAAGACTGGAGCACCACCAAACATTCCTGAACCTGCCCTGCCATCCTCTGAAGCAAGAGGTGGTAACGAGGTGGAATTCAACCCTCTATATGCTTCAGAGGATGGAGGAGCAGCAAAAGGCCATTCAAGCCTATACATCTACCCACGATATAGGCAAAGGAGGGGGAATGCACCTGACTCAAGCGCAGTGGAGAATGATTTCAACGTTGTGCAAGGTTCTGCAATCCTTTGAACTTGCCACACGTGAAGTCAGTTCAGACACTGCCAGCCTGAGTCAGGTCATTCCCCTCATCAGGCTTTTGCAGAAGAAGCTGGAGACATTGAAGGAGGAGCTAAAACAGAGCGATTCCGCTAGGCATGTGGGACTTGTGGATGGAGCCCTTAATTCGCTTAACCAGGATTCAATCTGTTGAAATCAGAGCAATAAATTTTGGCCACCGTGCTCGATCCTAGATTTAAAACCTACATTGTATCTCTCTTTCCTGCAGACACAAGTCTGCAGAGGTTCAAAGACCTGCTGGTGAGAAAATTGTCAAGTCAAGCGGAACGTGACCCGTCAACAGCTCCTCCTTCACATTCTCCCGCAACTGGGGGTGCGAGGAAAAGGCTAAGAATTCCGAGCCCACCCGCTGGCGGTGATGCAGGGCAGTCTGGAGTGAGTGCTGACATCTGGTCCGGACTGAAGGACCTGGCAACGATTACTGACATGTCGTCTACTGTCACTGCATATGATTCTGTCACCTTTGAAAGAATGGTGGAGGATTATATGAGTGACCGCATCCAGGTAGGCACGTCAGACAGTCCGTATGTATACTGGCAGGAAAAAGAGGCAATTTGGAGGCCCTTGCACAAACTGGCTTTATTCTACCTAAGTTGCCCTCCCTCCAGTGTGTACTCCAAAAGAGTGTTTAGTGCAGCCGCTCACCTTGTCAGCAATCGGCGTACGAGGTTACTTCCAGAAAATGTGGAGAAGATGATGATCATCAAAATGAATTATAATCAATTCCTCCGTGGAGACATTCACCAGCAATTGCCTCCAGAAAGTACACAGGGATCTGAGATGGTGGATTCCAGTGGGGACGAATTAATAATCTGTGAGGAGGGCGATGTACACAGTGAAAGGGGTGAGGAATCGGAGGATGATGAGGTGAACATCTTGCCTCTGTAGAGCCAGTTTGTGCAAGGAGAGATTGATTGCTTCTTTTTTGGTGGGGGTCCAAACCAACCAGTCATTTCAGTCAGCCGTGTGGCAGACCCTGTTGCTGAAATGATGGGTTCGTCAATGTTTTTCTTTTCAATCTAAGCCCCTGCAGTTTTTTGTAAGAATCTGCTTCGCTATGATGATCAACAAGTCACAAGGGCAAACACTCAGGGCTGGAGGCGTGGATCTCCAGAGCCTTTCCACTAGAAGAAAACCTCTTCTGTGTCCAGTATCACTCCCAAAAACAACAACCGCGTCATTGGGACCAACTGCGATTTTGGCAAGTTTAGGAGCCAACCATGTTGTTGAAGAACTGTCAGGGAGAGTAGATGTTTTGCACCAACTGGTCCCTGGATCTCGCCTTTATCAGGAGATCATCCAAGTACGGGATAATTGTGACTCCTTGCTTGCGAAGGAGGACCATCATTTCCGCCATCACCCTGGTGAAAATCCTCGGAGCCGTGGACAGACCAAACGGCAACGTCTGAAATTGGTAATGACAATCCTGAATTGCAAACCTCAGGTAGCTTGATGCAGTGGCTAAATGGGAACATATAAGTAGGCATCCTTTATGTCTACCAAAACCATGAAATCTCCTTTATCCCCCGGACTGGAGATCACTACCCTGAGAGATTCCATCTTGAAATTGAATTTCTTTAGGTAGAAATTAAGGGATTTCAGATTTAAGATTGGTCTGACTGAGCCGTCCGGCTTCGGGACCACGAAGAGGCTTGAATAAAAACCTTCTCCCTGCTGACTAAGGCTGATTTGAACAATCGGTGAGGGGGAACGTCTTGAAACCCCAGTTTGTACCCTTGGGACACTATTTGTAAAACCCACGAGTCCAGGTCCGAATGAATCTAGAACTGACTGAAGAGTTTTAGACGTGCCCCCACTGGTGCGGGCTCCTGCAAGAGAGCCCCAGCGTCATGCAGTGGATTTGGCAGAAGCAGAGGACGATCTCTGCTCCTGCGATCTTGAAGAGGCTACAGACCTCTTCCCTCTTTTCCTTCCTCTACCTGCAAAGAAAGGGGAATCTTAACTTCTTGCATATCTATTGGGCCGAAATGACTGCGTCAGATAATGATGCGTCTTCATCCGTTGAGAGGGAACATAGGGCAAGAAGGATGACTTACCTGCGGGAGCTGCCGAGATCAAATTAACTAGGCCGTCGCCAAACAAGGCTTCACCTTCATAGGGAAGAGACTCCCTTTCTTCTTGGAGTCAGCATCAGCATTCCCTTGGTGAATCCACAATGCCCTCCTATCCGAGACTGCCATGAAATTGGCCCGTGAGCACTTGTGCCCGGTGTAGGATTTTTAAATATGTGTAGTTTACTGTATGCAAGGGTTTAAAACCTTTTAGGAACTGAGATCTAAGGTGTATTACATGTAGTTTAAAAAAAACAAAAAATGTTTATTTTATGGCAGTAGTTTCCAAACTGGGGTTCTTGCACTGGTAGCATAGTTTGGTGGTCCAGGACCAATTAAAATTATTTATACTTTATTAAATTGGCAAAACCATTCCCTCACAACATAACTGAACCTGAGGATGACATGCTATAAACACAATTTACTTAATTTTATATTTTTTTCTGAATTTCTCAATAAAAAAAACTTTGGCCTAGGGGTGCCGTGAAACAAATTTTGATACTCTAGGGCAGGGGTGTCAAACCCATGGGCCGCATGCCGCCCCCAATGCATCCTTTTGTGGCCCACAGGCCGAGGTCCGACAGGGGTCCTTTTGTGGCCCGATCACCTTGCTTAGAGCGAGGGCAGGAGAGTGCAGCCAGAGTCTTTGCTTTCTATGTGCGGCACCATCTTCCCGAAGAGATCACCGGGAAGATAGTGCCCCTTCCACTGGCTACAGCACAGGTATACTGGGGTGGGGTAGCAAACTGGGGGCCCCAATGGGCCCCTCCAGCAGTCCCTCTACCAAAACACGTCTTTTGGTGGTTTTGCGGTGTTGTTATAACTACATGGTGACGATACTGTAGCACAGAGATTTTCAACCATTTACAACTCACGTCACACAGAACAAGATTTAAATATTGACAAGGCACACTGAAATATAATGGTGATGCATGGTGCAGTATCGTGTCCTAGGATGTCATGTCGCAGCTTCTCCATAGGTAACGCCTGAACAGGCCCAGTGACAGGGGGGACAAAGGGGACACTTGTTCAGGGCTCCAAGTATTAAGAACAGAAATAATGGGGCCACAGTGCCAATATTGCTTTTTAAAGTGTATCCACCAACTGCTCAATTTAAGCAGGAAAACAATTAACAGGCCAACTAAACCCTCCCCCCTCCTTTTACCCCATCACTTTGTCCAGTCCCTGTGGTCCATACTGTATTGCCATTATTATGCATTTTGCTGTGCTGGCCCTTTTCTGAATGTCCCTGCCACCGCCACCGAAGAGCTGGATAGCCCAGTATGAAAACCACCTGCCGGCCTCACTGACGGTCCGAGTCAAAGGCTCCATTTTTTTGTGGGGTAAAGAGGGGTCAGTAAAGATACTAAGCTGAAGTACTTAGAACACTTCTTGAATTAAGACACAACCTGCAAGAAAAAGTATGCAATATGGGTGAAAAGGCAAATGTCAGAGGTCTGATACAAGTGACCAGCTCCACACCTTGCACCACATAGCGTTATGTTAAACTGGGATATGTTCTTTTTTGGTGTGTGTGTGTGTGTGTGTGTGTGTGTGTGTGTGTGTGTATGTGTGTGGGGGGGGGGGTGCCAAAGGAAATTTTTGCCATTGGCTCCTTTGGTCTAGAACCAGCCCTGATCACAAAATATTTTTGTCTGAGCAGACTGGACACTGATCAGCGTTGGCTCATTCTCAGCCCCCCGCCCAGCCTCTGCTGCCAACAGACTGCTATTAGCTAGTTAACCTTCTGCCTTCCCTATCTATGACACAGACTGCTGCTAATGCTACCAGACTGTTCCCAGTGGCTTCACACCAACAGTGAATCCCAGCCGATGATGTAGGGCAGCGTGTGGGGGAGGGGGTCAGTTGCTGTGGCTCCAACATGGTAACCGCCAATGGACTGCAATGCTTTATCGAAAGGGGGGGCGCCAGTCCCTTACTTTGCCAGGGGCGCTTGGACCCCTAGCTACACCTCTGTTGACCCTAACCGATACCCCTAAACTAACCATAATTCCTGCAGTAAAAATCCATGTTTCTATGTATATAGGGGGTCATTCCGAGTTGATCGCATGCTGCCGTTGTTCGCTGCGTAGCAATCAGTTGAAAAAAAATGGCTAATCTGTGCATGCGCATGCTCCGTAATGTGCATGCGCATCGTACGGGTACAAAGTCCATTGTGGTTTTGCACTAGTTCTAGCGATTTTTCCAATCACAGAACAGGCCACAAGGAGATTGACAGAAAGAGGGCGTTTCTGGGTGTCAACTGACCGTTTTCAGGGAGTGCTTGGAAAAATGCAGGCGTGGCAGAAGAAATGCAGACGTGGCTGGGCATTCGCTGGATGGGTGTGTGACATCAAAAGCCGTCCCTCGGTTGTTAGAATCAACGCACACGAAGTGTAACTACAGTGCTGGTCTTATTTTGAAACGATTTTGCAGGCGCTCTGCTGCTCAAGTGTTCGCACTTCTCCAAAGTGAATATACACTCTCCAGTGGGCAGCGACAATGCGTTTGCATGGCTGCTAAAAACTGCTAGCGAGCAATCAACTCAGAATGACCCCCAGAGTGTATTGCAAGAAAATATCTGTAAATCCAATGGTACCGTAAGTGCGGTATATACTCGCACTTCTTTGCGGGGTGAGAACATCTCCCCTAAGTGAAGTCAGCCCTATGAATAAAGTTTGTGTGATCCCTGTGCAGCAGTCACAGAAAGGGTTCATCTCTGCAGTTTGTCACTCAAATTACATTGCTGCATTTTTTCTAGAAGTTGATCTGAGAGCTGTTACCCGCAGACCAGCTACAATAATTATCCTGGGTACTCACTAGACCAGTGGTTCTCAAACTGCACCCTGGGGTGCCTCAGGACACTTGCAGGGGTGCCTTGGATTGGTGGTCCAGGACCAATTCAAAATATTTATAGTTAGTGTTATAGGCAAAACCAGTGCTGTTGGCTGGCAATCATAACATATGTGCACAAGCAGAAGCAAATCCTGTCCCCTACCAAAGGGCCAGTGCTAGGGTGTTTGGCGCCTCCCTGCAAACTATTAATTTGGGCCCTCTCTCCAATACTTAATAAAGGGACAGTGCGCTCCTTAAAAAAAGAAGGTGTGGTATCACAAGGAAGGGGCATGGCCACACAATAGCACCCCAAATCAAAATACGCCACACAGTAGCACTATCTTATTGTCATTACACCGCATGTAATAATAATAATAATAATAATAATACCCACAGTCGCAGTGCCCTTTATACACATAACCACCATATCAGTGCAGCTTACACACATAATGCCAACAGTAGCAGTGCCCCTTCTACACATGCCCACGGTGGCAATCCTTTACATGGCAAATATCAACCTGGTTTTGCCATGTAAAGGATTGCCACTTTAAAAACAAACAATCAAACAAAAACAAAAAAAAAACAACAGGAAAAAACACAAAATCTCTCACTTTCTGATTCTCACACCCTATTACATTCCTCCCTATATATTTAAATGTTTCTATTACTGTATGTTCCCTCTTCCCTTCTCCAAACTATACACATCAACATTTTTTAGTATTTCCAGGTAAGTTTTGTGATGTAGGCCATGCACAATTTTAGTTGCCCTAATGTATTTACAGCCTTCTGGAGATATGGCTTCTGGAACTGAACACAGGATTCTAAATGTGGCTGTACCAAGGACCTATACAGTGGCATTACAGGTTGAGTATCCCTTATCCAAAATGCTTGGGACCAGAGGAATTTTGGATATCGGATTTTTCTGTATTTTGGAATAATTGCATACCATAACGAGATATTATGGTGATGGGACCTAAATCTAAGCACAGAAGGCATTTATGTTTCATATACACCTTATACACACAGCCTGAAGGTCATTTTAGCCAATATTTTTTATAACTTTGTGCATTAAACAAAGTGTGTGTACATTCACAGAATTCATTTGTTTCATATACACCTTATACACACAGTCTGAAGTTCATTTAATACAACATTTTTAATAACTTGAGTATTAAACAAAGTTTGTGTACACTGAGCCATCAAAACACAAAGGTTTCACTATCTCAGTCTCACTCAAAAAAGTCCGTATTTCGGAATATTCCGTATTTCGGAATATTTGGATATGGGATACTCAACCTGTATTACTTTTTTCTGCTACTGGTTCTTTAACCTATGCAAACAAGCATCTGACTTGCCTTTCCTATTGCTTTGTTACATTGCTCACCTGAAATAGTAATACTTAGATAGCTTTCCTCTTGCCATTATAATGCCCTTAATATTATAGTTAGCCTTTGCATTTTTGAGACGTGTATGATTTTGCATTTTTTGGCATTAAATGTTGCCATGTTCTTGACCATTCCTCTAGTCCAGGGGCGGAACTGCCAGAGACAACGGAGTCAGTTGCCGCCGGGCTCCAGCCCTAAAGGGGCTTCCTCCATTGCCCCCCGGCTGTTACGTGCCCTTCCTACTAAATAGACAAAGGCGCTACCAGCAGGGTCTCGCAGTTTGTACATTCCATGCCGTAATACTCTTCTTTCCACCTTCACAATGAAGCTATTGGTACTTTGCAAAAAAAAAAATTATTAGCATTGCAACTCAGCAGATCAATGCAGTGTGCAGCCACACACTCCATATATCTGCTCAGCCACAAAGCTGATTATTTCTTCACAAAGTACAAGGTGAGCTCCAAATAGAATTCTCTAGCTTAGATTATACCTTTCTATGCAAGGGTAAATAGCTCAATTGTTTGACTGCAATGCCACAGGAAATGGTTTGGATCCAAGACAGTGTGACTGAATAATAAAGAAACCTTAAGATAAGTTCATGAATGTTGTATAAGTATTAGTGAGAGAAGGGGTCAGGAGCATGCTAGGCTGCAAAAAATAAGGTAGGCTGCAAGTGAAAGTAATGATCTCCTATATATTTTCCCAGATCTGTCACTCTGTGTGGCTAACTCTGGGGGAAGTCACAGCAATGGGCGGAGACGGCAACTGCAGGACGATACACCAGTGCCAGCAGCAGACCGTAACAAAGTGACAGATCAGGGAGAATATATAGGATGTAGGGAGGTGGCCATGGTACATGGCTGGCCAAGGGACACTAGCTCATGTACCCCTTTACCACTGAGGCTGGCCACCAATGATGGACCTGTCACCAGTGCACATGCAATAACCTCTTCTGCTGCCCTCTTTGCAACTCAGATTGCCCAGTGCTCCCCTTCGCTAACAGTCCACAAAGTTTCCCCATCTCACGATCTGCCTCCTCACCCCCACTTTCATCTCTACAGCACACGCGCATATCATACAAGATCCCATCATGCGTACGTAGGTCTGAAATGCAAGAGGGAGGTTGGGGGGAGATTGGCATGCGCCAGCAACACCACACAGCTCACTGTGACCACAGTGGAGAGGCGCTGCAACAGGACAATACACCAACCACGGAGCAAGGAACTGCGTCGGTCAGGAGGAGAACTATTTCAATAGCATAAAAAGGTTAATGCGTCCCACCCTATGGACACCAGACTCATCAAGTCACTGTTGCCAGAGTCTCATACAATGACTCTGAACCTCTAAGCACACTATTTGACTGTCCACACCCTGCTGTGCCTATTACCCATCTCCTCCACCACCCTCAACACTGACCCACACATCATTCACCCACAAAGATACAATAAAGGTAGTTTGGATAAATTAGCTAAATGAAATGGATTTAACCAATTTATCTAAATGACCATTTTTGGATGTTTTCCAGTGTTTGTGAGCAAATGGTCAATTGTCATTTGCTGCCACATATTAGCATAATTTTGTTTCAACTAGAAAAAAAAATTGGACAGATAATCTAAGTGTGGATCCAGTTTTAAGGTCCGTATTCACGGCCTGATTTTGGGGAGAGATGTGTGCTGAGCGAACTGCTCAGCACACATCTCTCCCCCCGCTCAGCACAGCGTGATGTGTGCTGAGCGTACGGGGGGTGGGGGGGGGGCGCTCATTTCACCCCCTGTGTAGGGCATTCTGTGTGTATCCAGCTTAACAGGTGTGAGCATCATACAACTACTGACTTGCGAGTAACTATACAGCAGCTCCATACCTTGTGACTTGAAGAAACACCAGTTAACCCCGGGAATGCTGCAGTCAAAGCAACAATTCCTCTTCTTACATTCCGCTGCACTTATTGTGGGGTAGCCGCAATCCCTTCTGCTGTACGGTTCCACATTACATTGTTTCTTGTCACTTCCTGTTGATGCAGTAAGGAAACATCCAGGAATTACAGCAGCTTAGTTTTTTTTTTTTTTTTTACTGGGGCAATTTAGCTAGATCACAGGGCAATTTAGCTCCTTTGGTCCTTTTTTAGGACCAGTTAATCAGACAGTTGAGCAAACTGAAAAACAGCTAACAGGAAATTTCCACTTAAATGGTATTTTCTAATCTTATCTGACCATGACTAAGAATAAAGGATACACAAGATAAACTCTTAGAGCCATGGACCTTATCCATGTTTAAGCTCCATCAAATCTGTAATCAATAGCACTACATGCTCCCACTTTACCACTGTACTATATACTCTACCTGTGTTTTTAAGGTAAAAACACCATTTAACCCCAGTGACACTTGAATTAAAGCAGCAGCCTCTGGAATAGCATTCCTTAGCATTAATCCCAGGAAATCTGCAAACTTCACGCTCTTTGATAGCCATGCTACATTGCTGTTTACTTGGATGGAGCAGAGAGCACAACATCAGGACATAGGAAATATTACAATGCATGATAAGAAAGGTGTGAGCTCTACAGCAAGGCCTCTAACCCTTTGCCAGTGCCAAATACATAGGGCTTAACTCAGATCTGATCACAGCAGCAAATTTATTAGCTAAAACCATGTACACTGCAGGGGTGGGGGGGGGTGTATAATATGTGCAGAGAGAGTTAGATTTTGGTGCGGTGTGTTCAAACTGAAATCTAAATTGCAGTGTAAAAACAAAACAGCCAGTATTTACCCTGCACACAAACAATATAACCCACCTAAATCTCTCTGCAAATGTTATATCTGCCCCCCCCCCCCCCCATCCCTGCAGTGCACATGGTTTTGCCCACTAGCTAACAAATTTGCTGCATCTGGGAATTACAGCAGCTTAATATTTCTTTTTACAGAAGGTTCAGCAAATTAAATTATTTAGTGAAATACTGTAATCATAACAGTTACAGGGATATTGTAGGTAGATTTATTGTCAGTGGATAAATGTAAAAATTAAACCCTTAGGCATAGTTCCAAAATGCTGTCATTGCAATCCAGATTTTAAGGATATCATGCTTGAGCACAGGTGACTTAATTAGAACTTCGGTCAATGTGAATTAACCATTGGACTCAACCATGGTTATCCTTAAAACCCAGGGGTCTATTTAAGATCGATCTTAATCGATGTTGGGCTTACAGGTTGAAAAACACACACACATTTACTAACATTTTAAAATGTATATAAAAAAATCATCTGTTCGTAAATGCAGTGCACATGGTTTTGCCCAACTGCTAACAAAAATCCTGCTGCGATCAACTCAGAATTACCCCCCATGGCCCTCATTCCGAGTTGTTCGCTCGCAAGCTGCTTTTAGCAGCATTGCACACGCTAAGCTGCCGCCTACTGGGAGTGAATCTTAGCATCTTAAAATTGCGAACGAAAGATTTGCAATATTGCGATAAGACATCTCTGTGCAGTTTCTGAGTAGCTCGAGACTTACTCTGCCAGTGCGATCAGTTCAGTGCTTGTCGTTCCTGGTTTGACGTCACAAACACACCCAGCATTCGCCCAGACACTCCTCCGTTTCTCCAGCCACTCCCGCGTTTTTCCCAGAAACGGTAGCATTTTTTCCCACACGCCCATAAAGCGGCCTGTTTCCGCCCAGAAACACCCACTTCCTGTCAATCACATTACGATCACCAGAACGATGAAAAAACCGTGAGTAATATTCCTAACTGCATAGCAAATTTACTTGGCGCAGTCGCAGTGTGAACATTGCGCATGCGCATTAAGCGGAAAATCGCTGCGATGCGAAGAAAATTACAGAGCGAACAACTCGGAATGACCACCTATGTGCACTGCAGGGAAGGCAGATTTAACATGTGCAGAGAGAGTTAGATTTGGGTGTGGTGTGTTCAATCTGCAATCTAATTTGCAGTGTAAAAATAAAGCAGTCAGTATTTACCCTGCACAGAAACAAAATAACTCACCCAAATCTAACTCTTTCTGCACGTTATATCTGCCTCCCCTGCAGTACACATGGTTTTGCCCAACTGCTAACAAAATTCCTGCTGCGATCATCTTGGAATTACCCCCATCGATTGATGTTTTCACACTGCTCGTGTATATAAGACATAGGGCCTAATTCAGTTTGGATCGTAATACGCGTTCCAACCGCAAAAACTATGAAGAGGATGGGGGCATATACGCAGGGTCCATCCTGTGCGTGTGCCTACATTTTCTCCGGGTGCCCCGCAGAAAATGCGAATGCCTCTGCCTGTCAATCAGTAGAGGGCGTACCTTCGCAGGTATATCGCGATCATGAGCCATGTCTCCCATTTTTGTCATTATAGGTGCTCTGTGAGCTGCTGGCCATGCCCCAGCCCCTCTGTCTCCCGTGAATAGACATTGAGGCTTATTCAGACCAGATCGCTTCAATTTATTTTCACCCAGCGGGCAATCTGGTCTGCACTGCACATGCGTATGCGCCACAATGCGTAAGTGCGACGGTCCGGAGATCACAAGAAGATTGACAAGAAGAGGGTGTTTGTGTGGGTGGCAACTGAATGTTTCTAGGGAGTGTCCGGAAAAACACTGGAGGGACCCGGCGTTTTGTGGGAGGATTTGTGACGTCACCTCAATGGCTGAGTAAGTGCTGAGCTGTGCAGCTCTTGTGCACATGTGATCACACACCTGCACAGCAAATTTTCTCTTCCGCTGTAGGCGGCAACTACCTGATTACAGGGATGCAAAAAACACACCCTAGCAATCAGGTCTGAATTACCCACAATGTGCATATTTGCAGAGCAACAAGCTACAGGGAGCCTTCCACCCCCCCCCCCATTCCCCATGGGAAGGGGGGGGGGTTGTTTGGGTTAGCTGGACATTCCCCAAAAAAGTGACTGTCCTGCAAAAATTGGGATAGTTGGGAGGTATGTTCAAATACATTTATTGTTTTGCATGCAGGGTAAATACTGGCTTCTTTGACATTTAGCCACAAATGCTGCACAGCTGAATTACAGTATTACACTGCAATTAACAGTTATGCTAGGACATTCCCCCTCCCAAATCTACCTCTCTCTGCATGTTACATCTGTCCCACAGTGGCGTGCGGTGAGGTCAGTGGCTAGTGAGGCACTACAGCCATAATGTCCGCCGAATCCTGCCGATGACCCTTAGCCAATGCCCGCTACTGCCTCTGAGCCGATACCCGCTGCCACCGCCAATGGCTTACAAACTCGCCCACAATCAACTGACCCAGCCCTCCACCACTAATTTCTATCTCAGTCCGATGCCGCCAATGCCCGCTGCCTGCTTGCTCATTGTTCTCGTTATATATTATAAATTTTTAAAGAAAAAAAAATGAGTGTTTGGGACTGGGAAGGGTGAGGGAGGAGGACATGAATGCAATTTTGTTGTCCAGGGCTTCCATTAACTTAAAGGAGAAGGGTCTGAATGGGTTAAAAAAAAATGCGTGAGGTCCCCCCTCCTTAGTATAACCAGCCTCGGGCTCTTTGAGCCGGTCCTGGTTATTTAAATACTGGGGGAAAAATTGGACAGGGGTTCCCCGTATTTAGACAACTAGCACCGGGCTCTTAGACCGGTCCAGGTTCCAAAAATACGTGGGACAATAGATGTAGGGGTCCCCCATATTTTTAAAACCAGCACCGGGCTCCACTAGCCAGAGAGATAATGCCACAGCCGGGGGATACTTTTATGTAGGTCCCTGCGGCCCTGGCATTACCCCTCCAACTAGTCACCCCTGGCCGGGGTTCCCTGGAGGAGTGGGGACCCCTTAAATCAAGAGGTTCCTCCCCTCGAGGCACCCAAGGGCCAGGGGTGAAGCCCGAGGCTGTCCCCAGCACCCCTGGGTGGTGGGTGCCGGGCTGATAGCCATGTGTGTAAAAAAAGAATATTGTTTTTTCGTTGTGGAACTACAAGGCCCAGCAAGCCTCCCCCGCTTGCTGGTACTTGGAGAACCTCAAGTACCAGCAGGCGGGGAAATAACGGGCTTGCTGGTACCTGTAGTTCTACAACAACAAAAAATACCCAAATAAAAACACAAACACACACAGCGTGACAGTAAAATTATTGAGACAGGCTGTAGCATGTGGGTGCATGTAACCCTATAAAAGTGATGGATTGGGTGACTATTACAATACCCACTGTTGCTGTCTGAAAAATGATGGATTTATAGATTGCTCTGCCGAGACATGTTTTTTTCTAAAATGCACCACAGGTATGGATGGATAGTATACTTGACGACACAGAGGTAGGTAGAGCAGTGGCCTACTGTACCGTACTGCTATATATTATATTATTTATTATTATTATTATCCTTTATTTATATGGCGCCACAAGGGTTCCGCAGTGCCCAATTACAGAGTACATAAACAAATAATCAAACAGGAAAACAGCAACTTACAGTTGACGACAATATAGGACAAGTACAGGGTAAATAAACATAGCTACATCAGCAGATGACACTGGAATAAGTATCAGGTGGCAGAAGACTGCTGGATTTGGTGCAGCTGAAGATTATTAAAGTAAGAAAAGAGTAAGCACATGAGGGAAGAGGGCCCTGCTCGTGAGAGCTTACATTCTAAAAGGGAGGGGTAGACAGACAGGGGTGAGACAGATGGGGTACATAGAGAGCATGGAACAGAGGTTTAGGATGAGATTTGGCTGGGTTTGGTGAAGAAGTGGGTCTTGAGAGCCCGTTTGAAGCTTTGTAGAGAGGTGGAGAGTCTGAGGGGGAGAGGTAGGGAATTCCAGAGAAGTGGTGCAGCACGTGAAAAATCTTGGAGGTAGGAGTGGGAGGAAGTAATCCGTAGGCAGGAGAGTCGGTGTGCATTAGCAGAGCGAAGAGGACGGGTGGGAGTGTAAAGCGAGATAAGATCAGAGATGTAGATGGGAGAGGAGTGGGTGAGGGCTTTGTAAGCAAGTGTGAGAAGCTTGAAATGGATTCTGAAAGGGAAGGGGAGCCAGTGAAGGACTAGTAAGAGAGGAGAGGTGGACGTAGTGCGTTTGGTGAGGAAAATGAGCCGGGCAGCAGCATTGAGGATAGATTGGAGTGGAGAGAGGTATTTGTCAGGAATGCCAGTCAGGAAGAGATTACAGCAGTCCAGTCTGGAGATGACCAGTGAGTGGATAAGAGTCTTAGTAGCATCCTGGGTCAGAAAGGGTCTGATCCTGGAAATATTTTTTAGATGAAAACGGCAGGTTTGTGAGAGGTGCTGAATGTGTGGTTTGAAGGAGAGGGAGGAGTCAAGGATTACTCCAAGACAGCGCGCTTGGGGGTAGAGGAGATAGTAGTGCGATTGTAGGAGGTGAGATTATGCGGGAGGGAGGGAAGATGATCAGCTCGGTCTTAGACATGTTAAGTTTAAGAAAGCGCTGGGACATCCAGGAAGAGATAGCAGAGAGACAGTTGGAGATACGAGTGAGGAGAGTAGGGGAGAGGTCTGGAGAGGAAAGATAGATTTGAGTGTCATCAGCATAGAGATGATATTGGAAACCAAAAGAACTAATGAGCTTACCTAGTGAGGACGTATAGAGAGAGAAGAGAAGAGGACCAAGGACAGAACCTTGGGGTACCCCTACAGTTAGTGGAAGTGAGGGGGAGGTGGAGTCATGAGAGGAGACAGAGAATGAACGGTCAGAAAGGTAGGACGACAACCAAGAGAGGGCAGTGTTACGCAGACCAATGGAGTGAAGGATTTGCAGTAGGAGAGGATGGTCCACAGTGTCAAAAGCAGCAGAGAGATCAAGTAGAATAAGTAGAGAGTAGTGTCTCTTAGATTTAGCAGCATGGAGGTCATTGCATACTTTTGTAAGGGCAGTTTCAGTGGAGTGGAGAGGACGGAAGCCAGACTGGAATGGGTCAAGCAGTGAGTGTGAGGAAAGAAAGGAAGTAAGGCGGTTGTAGACAATACGCTCAAGGAGTTTGGAGGCAAAAGGGAGGAGAGAGATGGGTCGGTAGTTGGAGAGAGTGTTTGGATCAAGGGTAGGTTTTTTAAGAATAGGAGAGATGAGAGCGTGCTTGAAGGCAGAGGGGACAGTGCCTGATGAGAGGGAGAGATTGAGAAGGTGGGAAAGATGGGAACAAGCAGAAGAAGAGAGGTGGCAAAGGAGGCGGGAGGGGATAGGGTCAAGTGGGGAGGTGGTGAGGGGACAGGAACGAATGAGGGCCATGACTTCCTCTCCAGATGCATGGGAGAAAGATGACAGAGTTGGTACGAGGGATGGGGAGGGTTGGTAAGGGATGGGAGAAGGCTGGTTACTGATAGTCTGGTGTGATGTGATGTCCTGACGTATGGAGTCAATTTTGGATGTGAAGTAAGTGGCAAAGTCAAGAGCAGAGAGTGAGGAAGGGAGACGAGGTGGAGGTGGGCAGAGGAGTGAGTTGAGAGTGGCAAAGAGGCGCCGGGGGTTGGAAGACTGGGAGGAGATGAGGTTCTTGAAGTATGACTGTTTAGCAAGAGAAAGGGCAGCACTGAAGGATGAGAGCATAAGTTTGAAATGGAGGAAGTCTGCCTTAGAGCGTGATTTCCTCCAGTGTCACTCAGCAGTACATGAGCATTTTTGCAGATATCTGGTGCATTTGGTGTGCCAGGGTTGAGGTGTTAATTTGCAAGGGTGAATAGTGGTTGGTGGAGCAACAGAGTCAAGAGCAGAAGTAAGGGAAGCATTGTATGTGGAAGTGGCTTGCTCAGGGCATGAGAGAGAGAGAATAGGAGAGAGAAGTGAGTCAAACAGGGAGGAAAGGAATGTGGTGTCAATAGCTTCAATGTTACGCTTAGTGATGGTAGCCTTAGGAGGTAGAGATGGGGAAGTCGAGAGAGATAGGTTGAAGGAGAGCAGGTGGTGGTCAGAGAGGGGAAATGGGGAGTTGGAAAAATCAGAAATATCACAGCGGTGAGTGAAGACCAGATCCAGTGAGCTCCCATTCACATGGGAGGGTGAGGAGGACCACTGGGAGAGACCAAGTGAAGAGGTGAGGTTAAGGAGTTTAGAGGCAGGGGATTGTGTGGGGATGTCAATAGGAATGTTGAAATCGCCTAGGATAATGGTGGGAATGTCAGAAGTGAGGAAGCCAGGAAGCAAAGTTGTCGATGAATTTGGAAGCAGTACCAGGGGGGCGGTAAATGACAGCTACTCTAAGATGGACTGGTTGGAAGAGGCATATGGCGTGGTCCTCAAATGTAGAGAATATAAGGGATGGTTCTGGTGGTATGAGTTGGTAGGAGTAACTAGAAGGTAAAAGGACCCCAACACCACCCCCATGGCGACCCCCAGGTCGGGGTGTGTGTGTGAATGTAAGGCCCCCAGCAGAGAGAGCAGCAGCAGAAGTAGTGTCAGAGGGCGTAATCCAAGTTTCAGTAATGGCTAGTAGGTGTAGGGAGTTGGAAATGAAAAGGTCATGAGTGGGGACCAGTTTGTTACAAACAGATCTGGCATTCCAGAGGGCACAGGATAGGGGGTATGAGTTTGTGGGAGAGATGTGAATTAGATTTTCAGGGTTGCTGTAGCGATGAGGTGGGATTAACTTTGAGGGCAGGGATGATGAGAGAGTAGTGATGGTACGGGTGCCTGAGCTAGGAGGGGAAACTGCAGGAGGTGGGCAGGGAGGGAGGTCAGTGTGATGTGGATGGGGGTGTGGGGAGGTGACAGGGAAGGGAGAGAGGGAGCAGGGCTGAGTTGTGGGGTAGCAGGACCATGGGGCAGAGGTGAATGAAAGTGGGGTAACAGGAAAGGTGGGGGAAGGAAACAGAGGGATGGAGGGGAGACAGAGGAGGGGAGAGAGGAGGAGGTGGAGGAGACTAGTGGGGAAGGATAAAGATACATTATTAGGTAGACACTGAGTGATGTGGGGAGTATAAGAAAACCTTGACATAGTGTTAAGTAGGTAAATAGGTTGAAGTAGTGGAAGTAGGAGAGGAGACTGTAAGGCAATCCGAGCAGAAGAATTGCAGAAATGCAGGTGAGAAAAGCAGTGTAGGCTCAAGGGGTGTAGATTTAGTATGAAATGAGTCAAAAGCGTAGATAAAGTGGGTGCAGAAATGTATTTGGAGTGTAAGAAATGAAAGGATTGTGAGAGGTTTAAGAAGCAATGGTAATTATGTTAGATGTTTTAAGTGTTTGCAGGTAAAATTGCATTGGTGCAGCTGTGCTTAAAAAACAAAATTACAATAATACAGATACAGGCATTTGTAGGTGAAATGGATGGTTTATGAAATGTCCAAGTAAGGTAGTTCTGTGCTATGTAATCAGATGCAACAATCAGGAGGTGAGTGATCTGAGGAGTAAGTGACTCACATTTGTTATTAGTTCTTCAGTTTTCTTTGTTTTGTTAGATTGGTGTGCTTCTGTTTTCCTTCTTTTTCACTTCGATTGAACGCTGATTGAACACTGCTGTTATGTGTCAATTTTATCACGCTTTGATAAAAATGCACGCTTAGATCAATAAATGCACAGCCAAATGGCTTTGCACAGCCTACACCATTGGACTTAAGTAGAAGACTATTACAAGTGAAACCAATAATTGAAATCTGTAACCACACCCCACCCCCTCAAATGCCAGGCAATAAATTACCTTAAAAACAACAACCAGGCATTCCACAAAGATTAAACTGGGTCTATATCATTCAAAACTTTAAAAAAGTACTTCAAAATCACATACTATGCAATAATGTTTCAATTTGCATTACCCAGCAGAATTAGCTTTGCATATATAGATATAGTGCAGCAGAATATATTGGTGGTTGTAGTCAATTGTAATTACCTGGAGGTGACAAGAAGAGAAGAAACGTCAATTCACAATCGATATCAGCTGAAGATAAATTAATGCTGATTGAACACTGCTGTTATGTGTCAATTTTATCACGCTTTGATAAAAATGCATGCTTAGATCAATAAATGCACAGCCAAACGGCTTTGCACAGCCTACACCATTGGACTTAAGTAGAAGACTATTACAAGTGAAACCAATAATTGAAATCTGTAACCACACCCCACCCCCTCAAATGCCAGGCAATAAATTACCTTAAAAACAACAACCAGGCATTCCACAAAGATTAAACTGGGTCTTTATCATTCAAAACTTTAAAAAAGTACTTAAAAATCACATACTATGCAATAATGTTTCAATTTACATTACCCAGCAGAATTAGCTTTGCATATATAGATATAGTGCAGCAGAATATATTGGTGGTTGTAGTCAATTGTAATTACTCAGCAGAATTAGCTTTGCATATATAGATATAGTGCAGCAGAATATATTGGTGGTTGTAGTCAATTGTAATTACCCAGCAGAATTAGCTTTGCAAATATAGATATAGTGCAGCAGAATATATTGGTGGTTGTAGTCAATTGTAATTACCCAGCAGAATTAGCTTTGCATATATATAGTGCAGCAGAATATATTGGTGGTTGTAGTAAATTGTAATTACCCAGCAGCAGCTCTACTGCACTCAACATCACCAGTGCTCACAATATATATAATGCTATATACTATGCCATAGTGGTGCTTACTATATAACACCTCCTACTGCGTTCCCCCTGGCAATGAGCATGACACCCAGAGAGTGAAACCCCTGGCAATGAGCATGACACCCAGCACGTGAAACTCTTGGCGTTGAGCAGTTTTTGTAAAAGTAATTAGAAGCTTTACTGTAGGGCATAGTGTATCACAGATATTGTGGTGTGTGACATAATATGTCCCAAAGGGCATTAATGTGTGGGGCTTAACATGGTGGAAATTACTGTACTTTTTTCCCTGTGGTGGCCGAGGTCTGTTGGTGCAGGGTCAAGAACTAGGGTGTAAGGTAGTCTTTGCCTGCAAGGCTACGCTCATTTTATGGAGACCATACCCATACATTTAAGTGTGGCATATACCTGCGCTTGCTCGCGGGGTGAGAACATCTCCCTAATTGAATTCAGCGATATGAATAGAGGTTGTGCAGCAGCCACAGAAAGGGTTAATCTCTGCAGCTTGTCACTAAATTACATTGTTGCAATTTTAGCTGGGAGCTGCAATAATTACTCTAATACATAACACAGCCAACACTTCTATATTCACACAATATACTGCATGGTGAATATAGAAGTGGTGCTTGCTAAACAGCACCTCCTACTGCATTCCACATCACCGCTGGTCACACTCATATCAGGCCCATAATGCTGTATACTATGCCATAGTGGTGCTTACTATATAACACCAGGTGCTGTGCAGTGGTTAAAACTAGAGATGAGCGCCTGAAATTTTTCGGGTTTTGGTTTTGGGTTCGGTTCCGCGGCCGAGTTTTGGGTTCGAACGCGTTTTGGCAAAACCTCACCGAATTTTTTTTGTCGGATTCGGGTGTGTTTTGGATTCGGGTGTTTTTTTCCAAAAACACTAAAAAACAGCTTAAATCATAGAATTTGGGGGTCATTTTGATCCCAAAGTATTATTAACCTCAAAAACCATAATTTACACTCATTTTCAGTCTATTCTGAATACCTCACACCTCACAATATTATTTTTAGTCCTAAAATTTGCACCGAGGTCGCTGTGTGAGTAAGATAAGCGACCCTAGTGGCCGACACAAACACCGGGCCCATCTAGGAGTGGCACTGCAGTGTCACGCAGGATGTCCCTTCCAAAAAACCCTCCCCAAACAGCACATGACGCAAAGAAAAAAAGAGGCGCAATGAGGTAGCTGTGTGAGTAAGATTAGCGACCCTAGTGGCCGACACAAACACCGGGCCCATCTAGGAGTGGCACTGCAGTGTCACGCAGGATGGCCCTTCCAAAAAACCCTCCCCAAACAGCACATGACGCAAAGAAAAAAAGAGGCGCAATGAGGTAGCTGTGTGAGTAAGATTAGCGACCCTAGTGGCCGACACAAACACCGGGCCCATCTAGGAGTGGCACTGCAGTGTCACGCAGGATGTCCCTTCCAAAAAACCCTCCCCAAACAGCACATGACGCAAAGAAAAAAAGAGGCGCAATGAGGTAGCTGTGTGAGTAAGATTAGCGACCCTAGTGGCCGACACAAACACCGGGCCCATCTAGGAGTGGCACTGCAGTGTCACGCAGGATGTCCCTTCCAAAAAACCCTCCCCAAACAGCACATGACGCAAAGAAAAAAAGAGGCGCAATGAGGTAGCTGACTGTGTGAGTAAGATTAGCGACCCTAGTGGCCGACACAAACACCGGGCCCATCTAGGAGTGGCACTGCAGTGTCACGCAGGATGTCCCTTCCAAAAAACTCTCCCCAATCAGCACATGATGCAAAGAAAAAGAAAAGAAAAAAGAGGTGCAAGATGGAATTGTCCTTGGGCCCTCCCACCCACCCTTATGTTGTATAAACAAAACAGGACATGCACACTTTAACCAACCCATCATTTCAGTGACAGGGTCTGCCACACGACTGTGACTGATATGACGGGTTGGTTTGGACCCCCCCCAAAAAAGAAGCAATTAATCTCTCCTTGCACAAACTGGCTCTACAGAGGCAAGATGTCCACCTCATCTTCACCCTCCGATATATCACCGTGTACATCCCCCTCCTCACAGATTATCAATTCGTCCCCACTGGAATCCACCATCTCAGCTCCCTGTGTACTTTGTGGAGGCAATTGCTGCTGGTCAATGTCTCCGCGGAGGAATTGATTATAATTCATTTTAATGAACATCATCTTCTCCACATTTTCTGGATGTAACCTCGTACGCCGATTGCTGACAAGGTGAGCGGCGGCACTAAACACTCTTTCGGAGTACACACTTGTGGGAGGGCAACTTAGGTAGAATAAAGCCAGTTTGTGCAAGGGCCTCCAAATTGCCTCTTTTTCCTGCCAGTATAAGTACGGACTGTGTGACGTGCCTACTTGGATGCGGTCACTCATATAATCCTCCACCATTCTATCAATGTTGAGAGAATCATATGCAGTGACAGTAGACGACATGTCCGTAATCGTTGTCAGGTCCTTCAGTCCGGACCAGATGTCAGCATCAGCAGTCGCTCCAGACTGCCCTGCATCACCGCCAGCGGGTGGGCTCGGAATTCTGAGCCTTTTCCTCGCACCCCCAGTTGCGGGAGAATGTGAAGGAGGAGATGTTGACAGGTCGCGTTCCGCTTGACTTGACAATTTTGTCACCAGCAGGTCTTTCAACCCCAGCAGACCTGTGTCTGCCGGAAAGAGAGATCCAAGGTAGGCTTTAAATCTAGGATCGAGCACGGTGGCCAAAATGTAGTGCTCTGATTTCAACAGATTGACCACCCGTGAATCCTTGTTAAGCGAATTAAGGGCTGCATCCACAAGTCCCACATGCCTAGCGGAATCGCTCCCTTTTAGCTCCTCCTTCAATGCCTCCAGCTTCTTCTGCAAAAGCCTGATGAGGGGAATGACCTGACTCAGGCTGGCAGTGTCTGAACTGACTTCACGTGTGGCAAGTTCAAAGGGCATCAGAACCTTGCACAACGTTGAAATCATTCTCCACTGCACTTGAGACAGGTGCATTCCACCTACTATATCGTGCTCAATTGTATAGGCTTGAATGGCCTTTTGCTGCTCCTCCAACCTCTGAAGCATATAGAGGGTTGAATTCCACCTCGTTACCACTTCTTGCTTCAGATGATGGCAGGGCAGGTTCAGTAGTTTTTGGTGGTGCTCCAGTCTTCTGTACGTGGTGCCTGTACGCCGAAAGTGTCCCGCAATTTTTCTGGCCACCGACAGCATCTCTTGCACGCCCCTGTCGTTTTTTAAAAAATTCTGCACCACCAAATTCAAGGTATGTGCAAAACATGGGACGTGCTGGAATTTGCCCATATTTAATGCACACACAATATTGCTGGCGTTGTCCGATGCCACAAATCCACAGGAGAGTCCAATTGGGGTAAGCCATTCCGCGATGATCTTCCTCAGTTGCCGTAGCCTGCCTAGGAAA